>NC_083629.1:8273279-8410779 GCF_963584025.1 Labrus mixtus | reverse complement strand
AGCGACCTGAGGGGGGATTCAATGAGAGCAGCCCCGGTACCCTAGGAGACAAGCCCGGCACCATGTACGGTCCTCCCCGGAGTGAAACGGGACGTTTGTTGTTTTATTATAGTTTAAAAACGGTGGGGACCATCGGCTACATGGTGCCGGGCTTCTCCTGGCGTACCGTGGCTGCTCTCATTGAATCCCTCAGGTCGCTCACAGATGCGGGAGGGAGACGGAGAGGTGAATTTAATTAAACACCACTGGAGCAGCGTTTCACCAGGGTTCTGAACCACTTTCTATTGTAGGCAAACACGACTTTATAACATGTAACTTTGAGAAATGAGGTCTTGTTGACCAGTAGCTTTGCTAAGTTGGCTGCCCGGCTACCGGCACCATTGCCCGGCTTGAGAACGGGACTTCAGTCCGCCAGGATTTTGAACTTGTCAGGCCCGGGGCAGAGGGCTCTCCGTTGGTGAAGTGTCAGTGTTTGATGACAGGGAGAATGTTAAACTGTTGCAAAGAGATGAGTAGCAAGTTCAACCCGGACTTCGGGGATGGCGAAAGCACGAAGTGTCAGGCTGGTAAAGCGGGTAGTCACTTACACACCCATTCAAAAAAGCCTGTTTTTACAGATTTCCGCTGTCTTGTCCTCTTGCCAACAGACCTGACTAACGATGACCCTTTTACAAATCAGCGTCACTTAATAATTTATTTCTGCAGCCTGTCAAAGTATTTATCGTAATTTAATCCAAAGAAAATCTTTTTGTTTTTTATGCAAATGCAGAAGCTTCCAGTTTGCTTTTTGTTGTGTCCTGCAGTGTGTCCGCGTGCCGTTAGGGGGCGCTGTTGCACCCCTTCATATATGATTCACTGAAGCTCTGGCTGATTATATTTGTGTGCATCAGAATGTTTATTACTCTCTGGTCGGCTCTCTGTCGCCCCCTACAGGAGAGATGTTCCTTTACATCTGCACACAAATGAACCGCTCTCGTATACACCTGAGTCTGTGTGAATATGACAAAGAGAGGCAGAGGGCTGTTTGTTAAGATGTACAGATAATAAACTCTGTGTTGTCCAAAGGTTTAAAATGACAGATTAAGATTTGAATCAGTTTGTCGATGAGAGAAAACAAACCAGGCGCTGGACGTGATGCTGAGTTTGTACCTGAAGCTCCTGCAGCATCAGTCTGACTTTAGAGAATAAAGAGGAGAAGGAGGAGGAGGGGGGAGGAGTGGGGTGGTTGCTTGTTGCTATGGCAACCGGCATGTCTCTCCATTCATACAGACCAGTGTACTGCAGAGACAGAGAGAAAGAGAGAGCAGGGAGGAAGTGCTGATTAGACAGAAAGTGATGATGTGAAGAAAGAAGGAGGGAGAGAAAGTAAAGAGGAGGAGGAAGAGGAGGAGGTGATGGTGGAGGAGGAGGAGGAGGAAGAGGAGGAGGTGATGGTAGAGGAGGAGGAGGAGGAAGAGGTTATGGTGGAGGGGGAGGAGGAAGCGGAGGAGGAGGAGGAAGAGGAGGAGGTGATGGTAGAGGAGGAGGAGGAAGAGGTTATGGTGGAGGAGGAGGAGGAAGCAGAGGAGGAAGAGGAGGAGGTGATGGTAGAGGAGGAGGAGGAGGTAATGGTGGAGGAGGAAGAGGAGGAGGTGATGGTGGAGGAGGAGGAAGAGGAGGAGGTGATGGTAGAGGAGGAGGAGGAGGTAATGGTGGAGGAGGAGGAGGAAGAGGAGGAGGTGATGGTGGAGGAGGAGGAGGAAGAGGTTATGGTGGAATGATGTTTTGGTGGTTGATGAATTAAAACAGCTCCCTCGAGTCCCTCAGAAGAAGGTGTTTTATCAGTGTTGTCTGAATGAATTTATAGATACTTTAAGATCAAAGTTAGCAGCAGCATTCAACAATAAACCGCCCCACAATGCACTGCGGTTCTCAGACTGTCCAATCACAGAGCCTGCCTGCCGGACAACTGCTTAACTAAAATAAAGTGACTACATAGCTGTATTAGTAATGAACGTTTGCATATTGTTGTTGAGTTCTATTCACGGACCGACGCTCGCGCTAGCTTGATGCTAACCCATCAAACGGAGCTCGGCCCGGAAGTATGTCATGTGAACGGTATCCTAGTCTGTTGCTAACGTGCTCCGGCATCCCGCAAAAATAGAAGCCTTGTCCGGAGCTGAGACGCAGCACAGCCAGTGGAAGCACACACAGACTAAAGTAAAAACATGCTAACGGCATGCTAACGGTCGGGTTAGGTTTGTAGTGCGTGGTTTCGGACTCAGCCAGCGAATAAATAACTTGTTTGTGTTTCAGATGAGTCAGTCGCGCTGGTGGGAGCAGGAAATCCCCATGGAGGGAAACATCCAGAAGGGGGAGCTGTTGACCTACAACCTGACTGAACTCGTCAAACCTGAGTCCTACCTGATCCGGCTCACCCCCATCACCCGCTACGGAGAGGGGGACGCCACCGAACGCATCATCATGTACAGCGGTAAGATGTTTAAATCAGTGTGGGGATGAATCTACAACACTCACACTAACTCTTCTTCTGCTGTTTCGTTCTTCCGTCTTCGTCTCAGTGAAGTAAATCCACATAAATCATCTCGTTCAGTGGATGTGGTTACGTTACAGCTATACAACATACTATTCTGGTCCCGATTATTCCGGCTGTAACACTTGTGGTGTGTTTCTGTGTTCAATCCCCGACACAGCCTCGCTTTATTTACATGAAAAACATCATCAATAAAAACAACATCAAACAGGAGAACAGAAGAAGTAAAAACTGTTGAGCTGTCATGCAGAAATCCTGACGGGGAACTAAAGAAACTCAAAAAGAAACGTCAACGTTCGAGAGAAGAAGAGATGAAGAGGACAAAGACAGAAACTCAGAGTGGAAACAAAAAGCAGAGAAGAAGAAGAAGTAGAGACAGTCTGAACATGAACCCGTCTGCTCTGTGATGTTCAGTTTGACAGAAAGTCAGTGAACGCCTCGCCCCCCCAATCCATTAACTCCCCGCAGCAAACACAGCTGGGGTTCAAACACGACGTTCAGGCGGCTCATCGGCTGACGCTGTGAAGGTAAACACCTCCACCTGACGGCGCTCTGCGGGGTCACATGACCCTCTGCAGGTCACCACCTGACATCTGTCAGCCGTCAGCTCAGCTGTTTGTTCTGAGCGTCAGTGAAGTAAACACGGAGAGAACACATCGTCAGTACACGAGTCCGTGCTGCCTTCAGGTGTCTGCCGAGAGTTAAAGCATTTTTCAGGTTTAGTATAAAAGCTGAGAACGATTTCACACGTTTTTCAGTCTTAAAGTTAATTTTATACGCTGATACTTTTGAACACCACGTGTTTAAACGATATAACCAGTAAGATGTGTAGTGAGTGAAATGATAAAGTGATCTTACTATATGATCAGACATTAAGGAAACATGTTGAAGTGCTGGCTTCTCTGACAACAATGCAGCAGCCAGTATGTCCTCCTTCTAACTTTAGATTCTGCTCCTGAATGCTCTGGATTTGTTTGGACCAGAGAAGGTAGACGGTTTTAAGGCACCCCCACACGGCTGTTTTGGACGCCCCTCGGTTTGTCAGATATGAGAGCAGTTATCAGGTCAAACCAACACGTGTTGCAGCGATGGAAGCGGGCAAGAGAAGTGGTTCAGATAGAAGTGATTGTACCCGACCTAAAAAGCCTCTGCATGTTTCTAATAAGCTCCACGAGCAGAAACGTGCTCAAACTAGGATCAATATTGGAGATGCTTTTGAAAAATGGAGAGAGGTTAGAACACAGAAAGGTTTACAGACCGATGCAGATCTGGATAAACACTGAAGCTTCAGTGTCCACCACATGGTGACCTGAGTGAACATCAACTCTAGAGAGGAGGGGGTGGGGGGAGACAGTTCTCAACAATATTTAGAATTTAGACTGCAGTACCCATTTTAAACACTAGGTGTCAGAGTTACGATCAATAGTTTCAAAAAGTACCAAAACATGCATGAATGTTTGTTGTATCTAAATTTACTGACTACATGACCTTTGACATCTCTGTGTGATGATGAGAGCCTGCAGTGTTAACAAACACACACACACACACATACACACACGTGTCTGTGTGTGTGTGTGTGTGTGTGTGTGTCTGTGTCTGTGTCTGTGTGTGTGTGTGTGTGTGTCTGTGTCTGTGTGTGTGTGTGTGTGTGTGTGTGTCTGTGTGTGTGTGTGTGTGTGTGTGTGTGTGTGTGTGTGTGTGTGTGTGTCTGTGTGTGTGTGTGTGTGTGTGTGTGTGTGTGTGTGTGTGTGTGTCTGTGCATCTGTGTGTGTGTGTGTGTCTGTGTCTGTGTGTGTGTGTGTGTGTGTGTGTGTGTGTGTGTGTGTGTGTGTGTGTGTGTGTGTGTGTGTGTGTGTGTCCTGCAGGCGCGGCCTCTCTCCACGGCAGAGGAGGTGTGGTGGGTGATGTCACGGCGTGTTAACTGTGCTAGTTTGAGTTAGCGCTACAGATCTGGGACAGTGTGAGGACAGGAAGCTTTAAACACACACATACAACAGCCACAGTTAGCAGTTTAACTCTGCAGAACATAAATAAAGATATATAGGAGCGCTGTCACAGTGACAGAACGTTAAGCGTTGTCCTCGACAGCTCAACTCTTTCGCACTGCCTAAACTACGCAAATACATCAGCAATTTTTCGGTACTGAAACATGGCTGTGCTGCACACTCGACAGTTTTTAAACCTTATTCAATTTCAAAAACATGGAGACCACAGACAGGAGGGAAAACCAAAGTGTGCACCCGGGGAAAACGCATACAGGAGAGGTGAAAGGCCCGCACACTGTTCAGCTCCAGATGGGACATTTTATTTCAACAGGACAACGTTTCGATCTACTGCAGATGGAAACTTCAAACATGTCATGCACCGCAGACTTGAGGATCATTTGGACAAATTATGGGTTGAGACAAGCAGCGAATCAAAAGAAGAGAGACACAAACACACTTTAGTGTTTCTTTACAAATTAAAACATTTACATTTTAAGGAACTTTTCAATGCTTTTGGGAAACAAAGTTTGACATCCTGGTCTTAGAGGGACGGTCCTGATATCAGTGTTTACAGAGGTCCTCACAAAGATAGAGGAGCACTGACACACACATACACACACACACACACACACACACACACACACAGAGCACCCAGAGCTCATCAATTAGTACTGCCTGATAACGAAGCTTGAGCTTGTTGCCAAATAACGCAGCAGCTGTTCACACAACTACAGTTTCCAGCTGTGTGTGTGTGTGTGTGTGTGTGTGTGTGTGTGTGTGTGTGTGTGTGTGTGTGTGTGTGTGTGTGTGTGTGTGTGTGTCTCAGACATGTGGTGTAATTACCTTTCAAGATGAAAATCAGATTATAAAACAGCTGACTGTGTCAGACCTGCAGCTGGTTTACTTTGACTGTGCTGCTTCCTGTTTTATTCTGAAAGAACACGCATGCTTCCTGTTTTAAGCTGAAAGGATTCACCTGGTCAAACATGGATTCACATGCATGTCAGCCGTTAATCTTTGTCATTTCAGCCTCGAACACTTTGACCTTCAAACAACAAGAACATTTGGAGTACTCACTAAAAAAACAAAAACATAATGGTTAAAAACTAAACATTTTAAAGAGGGAACTAAAAAGAGGTATGCTGGTTTGTTCAGAGGCCGGTGCTCATGGGCGAGGGTTTCAGTCCCGAACAAGATCGTGACCTGCAGGATTCAATATATACAAAGGTTATCAAATCTACCACAGGGGTGGAATCAGCGCTCTTCTTTTTAAATACGTTTTAAAATGCTTTAAAGGTCACATATTCTCCTCCTCATCAACCAAAGTCAATAAGTCTCAGAACTCCTCAAAACATGTGTGTGAAGTTTCTTGTTCTAAATCCACTCTGATCCTGTATTTGATCATGTCTATAAACCCCTCTGTTTCAGCCCTGCTCAGAACAGACTGTTTCTGTGTCTGTACCTTTAAATATGTAAATGAGCTGTGTCTGACCACGCCCCCTCTCTGGAAGGGCTTGGGTGTCTCTGTCTTTCTCCCTCCATGTCCTATTGTTTACTGTGAGAAGGCAGACTCAGAGGGCAGAACAAACACCTAGCTGTGGGAGTGTCACCCACCTGGGGGAGGAGTTACTGCCCTTTGTGACCTTTATTTTATTAATTAATTCAATTAGTCTGAGTCTGAGTCTACGCTGTGTCCAACATGATCTAACAGAGTTCTTCTTTTTGTCCCTCTACAGCTCCCGTGAACCCACATCTCAGTAAGTACCTTCAAAGCACGTTTCAGATCATCATCCAGTAACATGAAGAGTTAAAGGTGTAATAACATGACGTGTGTGTGTGTGTGTGTGTGTGTGTGTGTGTGTGTGTGTGTGTGTGTGTAGGGGAGTTCCAGTGTGGTTTCGAGGACGAGGCGTTGTGTTTGTTCTCTCAGGACAAAACGGACGTGTTCGACTGGACGCGTCACAGCGCCGCCACACGAGACACCAAATACACCCCGAACACCGGCCCCAGCTCCGACCACAACGGCTCCAAACAGGGTACACACACACACACACACACACACACACACACACAATGAAAACACATTGAAGGTCAGTTCATCACGAGCAGTAACCTTCGTGTCTGAGAAATGACGTCAGTGCTGAAGTGAACAGCGGGCCTCAGACCGGTTCTGTCTTCAGCTTTACTGTAATGGATGAAACTGTTTTTTGTTGTTCATTTCATTTTCAATGAAGGTGTTGCGTTGCGTTACTGTTCCTTTAAGAGAGCTCACTGTTGCGCATTTGGCTCAGTGAGCTGAGAGCGCCGTGGAGACTGGGCTGGCGGTGGCATCGCACGATTTTCTGCTATATCCGACTGTGCGCGCCCCACTGGGCCCGTTTCTGCACGATCACGTGAGAACTACAAGATCACAGGAGAACATACGGAGGCTGTCGTCCTCATCACAGCGGCCATGGGTTCGACTCTGACCTCGGCTGTTTGCTGCTCGTCGTCCCTCTCTCTCTCTCTCCTCCCACCACTTCCTGTCTCTCTTCAGCTGTCCTCCTCATGAAGGCTCAAACAACTAAACTCTTTAAAACTTTTTGATTCTTTCCATCATGAAGCAGATTTTATCGTTTTAAAAACTTGAGGCATCAAAACGTTGACGGACTTCTTCTGTTCAACATTCTGATGGATTTTAAAGGGACAGACATCAGAGCGGTTTGTGTCTCAATGTGCAGAAAGAAGGAGCTTAAAGAGTCTCAAACGCTTCCTTTAATCCGTGACGTGTGTGTCAGTCTGAGCCTCGGAGGCGTCCTCGTGGCGTTTCCATTTGTTGGTGTGTTTTTGTGTTTTCACTCCAGCAGCCGTGACAGCAGGAGGAGAGCCGCGGATTAAACACTGACACTGAGTGTTAATCATCGAGCCGGACTCGAACCGTCGTCTGAGCGCTGACGTTCTGGATGGGCGACGCCCACATTCCGAGCTGGATAAGAGGCTGAAGATGAAAAGCAGCCGGAGGAGCGACGTCCTGGCTGACTGAATGAGAGCAGTTTGACGGACACGCCGTCGCACTCTGTTCTGCTGCCGGTTCACTTTCTGGAAAGTTTCCGCTGTCGAAATGTTCACGGGGGAAAAACACGTCTGCAGGAAACGTTTGTTCAAGAAGGACAGAAAGCGTTGAAACGAGGCCGAGCAGGCGGGGAGAGGTTTGTACGTTTATCACAGATTCTGAGCTGGAGTTTTAGTTTAATGATAATCAACGAGGCGACGCCCGACAACGAGTTCATACGGACACTGACAACACCTGAGAACGCCTCCTTCCAATCAGACGTCTATTTAAAGGTCACATATTCTCCTCCTCTTCAGTGTAAATAAGTCTCAGAGCTCCTCAAAACATGTGTGTGAAGTGGCCACTAAATCCACTCTGATCCTGTATTTGATCATGCCTATAAACTCCTCTATTTCAGCCTTCTCCGTGTGGGAGGCCTGGGTTTGAGTCTGACCTGTGGCTCCTTTCCCGCATGTCAGATGTTTAGGGGAGAAATGAATCCATTAGAAACTGGGGACAACGGGCGCCTGGTGTAGTGGTTAGTGGGAGCACCCCATGTACAGAGGCTATAGTCCTCCAAGCGGGCGGCCCGGGTTCGAGTCTGACCTGACCTGACCTCTCTCTCTCTCTCTCTCTCTCTCTGTCTCTCTCTCTCTCCCTCCCCACAACAGTGAGTACACTAACGTCTAACTTTATAAACTCGGTGTAAATATCGTGCACACATTCCTGAAAATGTTCCAGCAGAGTCCTTCAAAAACACTGATGTTTTCACCGAGTAAAAATGAGGCTCAATTGTTTTGAAATAAGTTTGCAAATCGCCTTGATAAAACTTTGTTGTTTCTCCTAACACCTCTCTCTCTCTCTCTCTCTCTCTCTATCTCTCTAACCCTAACTCATAAAAAGCCCAGAAAATAAACCTTTAAAAAATTGCAGACAAACTCCTGCACACCGTTTGAATTGCACATTAAAGTCGGCAACGTTTCGGTACCGAAGTGCTGCCGATGTTTTGGTGCAGTTTGGACGCAGGTTTTGGAACTCAAATCATATCAACGTTCAAAACTCTGCTGTCATGACGACCCTCGTGAGGCCTTCAGGCACAGCGACGTACTCAGAAAAAGCAGCGTCACATAAATACAAGCTGACAATAAAGTGAGCGTCACGCTGACTCTCACTCTCTGATTAGAGCAAGGAAGATGTCGGACTGAATTATCTTTGATCTGTCAGGACTGACTCTGGAAGCCGGCCTGTCAAAGTGTCCCACTCTCCTCCAATTCAGAGAAGTTTTGCGTCTCAGAGTGCGGACTTTAGTTAGTTCCTTTACTTTTAGAGTTCAGCCGTCAGCTGTCCCGTTCAGCGGTCCATCTGACGGCTCGGATTGTTTCAGCCGTATGAAACCTTAAAACAAGAATGTCAGTGAGGGACACAAAGAGCATCTTCTGAGCCGCCATTTTGAAACAGATGTTCAACGATGATAAAAAGAGACAGACTCTCAGGGTCATGCATCCCACCTCCAGTCTGAAGTTAAGAAGCTTCAGTTAATCTTGAACCTTTAAAGACGCAAATCGTTTGTCTCTGATTTTAAACAAAAATAAAAACAGAAGCGTTCTTTAAAACACGTGTGAGAGAGAACCAGTAGCACTGCCAGGATTACAGATCAGAGTACACCCTGTGGCCATTCAAAAGAGCCTTGAAATATGAACGGATGAAGCCTGAGTGACGTCACACGTCTGTTCCTGCAGGGGGCTCTGGAGTCCCATCGATGGTGGTCTCCATGCTGGAAATGCTGTCTCAGTCTAACTTTCAGTCAACCTAACGACAGGCTGAGAGCTGAGACGGGTTTAAGCCTCCTGACAAACTGTTACACCCCGCCCACCTGTCAATCATGTCAGCTACACGCCTTATTGTGAATAACTCTTATCCTTCATCAAATCAAAACGGATGAGTCATCAAAACATTCACCCCCCCGTACAGTGTGTGTCGATCAAGACATGAGCTAATCAGATCTATTTGTTTTTTTTAACCAGGCTGTAAACATGTTAATCTCTGCTGTAAAAACAGACTTTTTAGAATGGGTGTGTATGTGACTTCCTGTGCTTCTGCAGCCAGCCTCTAGTGGACACTTAGACGTAATGCAGGATGGTTGTACGGAAAAGTGGCCAATGTTTTTTGTGAAATTTAGACAGTGTGCAGGTGGACACTCGAGGAACTGCAGGATTTTACACTTCAGCATTGGCTTCATTATTTAACACCAGAGGTTGCTGCTTGTAACAGTCCTTCAGATAAATTGATGCATCCAGGAAACAAACATAAACACTGACATAAAAAAACACATCAAGAAAGTATAGAATTGAAATATATTTAATATAAAGAAGGTCTGGTTTTAAAGTTATTACGTGGAAGTAAACCCTGAAGTTTAAACTGTTGATAAATGTTTAATAACCGCCGCTTCCGGCTGAATGGAGTGAGCAGCAAGTAGAGGCAGCTCCGTACAACTTTATAACATTTAACTTTCTAGACCAGCCATAAAACATATTTAAGACCATATTCTGACATCGGACGACGAGACAAAACATATTCTGCCATGGAAAAGGAGAGCAGTCGAAGATTCACGCAAAAAACTTTGCAAACTTCATCTTCTCCGGCCTCGGCCCCCAACGGTGAAAGTCGCAAGATGGCGGGCGGGGAACAAGAAGATGACTTGTCTATTTCTGTGAGAACTCTTCGGAACGAGCTACAGGCTTATCGAGATGGTATGATGAAAGACATAAAGACACAAATCGAAAACATGCAGCACGAGATATGTAAAGATATGTCATCTCTTCGAGAAGAAGCTAAAGCGGATACCAAAGCGCTGCGAGATGAACTCTCACAGAAAATACAAATGCTATACAACACACACGCTGAGACTGCAAACACGCAAAAAGAAATGGAAACATCACTCAACGACGCCTCTGACAGACTTGTAACTCTGGAGGATTCGCACGAATCGCTAACGAAGGAGTTAAAGAGACTACAGGATAAATGCACAGATCTTGAGAACAGAAGCCGCAGACAAAATCTACGTATCATCGGTATGGCGGAGGGTGTTGAGGCCGGCAACCCGAGCCAGTTTGCAGCGGAGTTTCTCGCCGAAGTGCTCGGTGAGGAAAACTTTGCATCACCTATCATCATAGACCGGGCTCACCGGACCCTCGCACCGAAGCCGCGGAAAGACGAACGCCCACGAGCCATGATTATTCGCCTACACTACTACTCCGACAAGGAAAAGATCCTAACGTTATCCCGGAATAAAGGACGTCTTCATTATAAAGGTTCCCCCGTCCACATCTTCCCCGATATGAGCCCTGAGGTCGGCCGGCTGCGAGCATCCTTCAACCAGGTAAAAGCCAAGCTGCGGACCGCTGGAGTCCCATACAGCCTGTATTATCCAGCGAGACTGATAATAACAGTGGACGGCACCAGGCACACATTCGGCGACCCACAAGTAGCCGACAAATTCATCAAAAGCATCTCCACTACAGCTGTTGAGGGAACGGAATAAAAAACTGCATAATACGATCGGATTAGAGGAGGAGACCAACCAATCTGTTAATTATCAGACTGAATATATGAACATCATACAGGTTGGATTTCCCTGCAGACATGTGAGTTTCAGACAGATGTCCCTATAAAAAAAATAAATAAAAAAAAAAGTTAGTTGACAAAAAAAAAAATTTGTTTGTTTTTGCAAATCGTTATTGCTTTCCTTTTCCCACTTATCCTTTCCCAATAAGGAGGAATTGAAGAATTCAATTTATTATGCTATTATTTATCTTTGGGATAAGTCACTAATTATGTTAGAAATAATACTAAATTTACATACCAGATTTGCTTTTTGTCAAGATCAAAATAGGAAACTGGGGAAAAGGAATTTAATTTAATTTTTGTACTCACTCATAAATACACTCTCGTTGAGAAGTTAAGAAGCGGAGAAGGTTCTTAAAACGTATTGTTTGTAGTCATAAGTTGGTCTAGAAACACAAGATAAAACACTTAATGGAGCTAAGTGGTAAGTCATATGTCCATGTACCTCTTGAAGTTAAAGTTGGACAACGTTTTGTGTGGTAAGCACTTTCTTTTTGGTTTTGCCGGGTATGTCTTTCGTTTGGGGAAAGACAGAGTGTGGTCTAAGTTTCAAGGGGGTATTTGTGTTGTTGTTCATTTTTATTCATGTGCTTTTTTTTTGCTTTTTTTTTACTATGGAGGACGTCTACAAAAACCATAAACATGGGAGCATTTACCATAAAGTGCTATAATGATGGCTAAAAACACAAACCTTAGCAAAGCAGTGTCGCAGAACTTGGTCAAATTCATTACATGGAACTGTAAGGGACTCAATGGGGCCGTAAAGCGAGGCAATAATAATAACTTGGAACAGAAATAGGGTTTCTACAAGAAACACATTTGAAAAACCAACATTATAACAGACTCCGTTGCAAATGGGTAGGACAAGTATTCCATTCCAAATTTAATGTTAAGAGTAGAGGCACAGCAATAATAATTAAGAGAGCAATCTCTTTCACGGCATCTACAATCACATCAGACGCTCAAGGAAGATATATCATAGTAACAGGGAACTTGTATAATAATCCAGTAATACTAGCAAACATATATGCTCCCAATGTAGATGATGAGCAGTTTATACAATCTTTCTTTTCCAAATTACCGGATATGGAATCTCATCAGCTCATTCTTGGGGGTGACTTCAACCTAGTATTAGACCCAAGTTTGGACCGGTCTTCACATAGGCCAATAGCTATATCAAAAACAGCAAATGTTATTCATAATTTTATGCAAACATATAAAATAACAGATCCATGGAGAGTGTTGTTTTCTCATACAAGTAAATACTCTTACTTCTCTCCAGTCCACCATTCCTACTCCTGAATAGATTTTTTCTTGATAGACTCCAAACTGTTATCATCACTTAAAAGCTGTGAATATGAAACAATAGTACTCTCTGATCATGGTCCTGTAGCTCTCCATTTAGCTCTTGGACACAAACATACATCTAGAGTATGGAGGTTTGATAATTGCTGTTGTCGGATAAAAAAATCTGTAGAGGAAATAAAAAAACAAATGGATCTGTATTTATTTACTAATGATACACCGGAAATATCAAGATCTACACTGTGGGAGGCTCTAAAAGCATATATGAGAGGACAGATAATTTCATGGAGCAGCTTAATTAATAAACAATATAGAGACAAGGAAAACAAACTTACAAAGGAAATAGCAGAAATAGATAAAAAAAAATACTCAATCTCCCCTTCACCAGACTTGCATAAATGAAAATTATATCTTCAAACAGAACTCAACTTACTATATACAACAGAAACAACGAAACTCCTTACCCAAATAAGACATAAACATTATGAATAGGGAGAAAAGGCTGGAAAGATATTAGCACATCAAATAAGATAACAAGCGGCAACAAGATTAATTTTGGAAATAAGAACAGAGTCAGGACAAACTACAATAGATCCTGTAGAGATTAATAATACCTTTAAAGAATTTTATATAACATTATACTCCTCAGAATCGAAAGAAGACTCAACATTAATTGATAACTTCTTTGATAAATTGAACATCCCAACAATAAGCTCGGAGAACGAACAACAGTTAGAAAAACCCATAACAAAAGAGGAAATAGAAAAAGCAATACAAAACATGCAAAGCTCCAAAGCCCCAGGCCCAGACGGCTACACTACAGAGTTTTATAAAGCATTTAAAAACCAACTATCACCGATACTGTTAGAAGTATTTAATGAAGCATTGATCAAAGGCTGTCTACCACCTACTTTCTATCATGCCAGCATCTCCTTAATTTATAAAAAAGATAAAGATCTGCTGGAACCAGGTTCATACAGACCAGTGAGCTTACTGGACGTTGATAATAAGATTCTTGCAAAAATTTTAGCTACACGATTGGAAGATATCCTTCCAACAATAATTTCTCATGATCAAACTGGATTCATAAAAGATAGACAGTTGTGTTTCAATATCAGAAAGTTATTTAATATAATTTACACCCAGGAAACAAACGACCAGCTTCCCGAGATACTAATATCTTTGGATGCGGAGAAGGCCTTCGACAGGGTCGAGTGGGACTACCTCTTCTCGGCCTTGTCAAGGTTCGGATTCGGCACCAGATTTGTTTCCCTAATTAGATTATTATATGCAAAACCCCAGGCCTCCGTACAGACAAACAATATTAGGTCCAGTTACTTTCCACTGAGCCGCTCTACAAGACAGGGATGTCCCTTATCACCATTATTATTTGCCTTAGCCATCGAACCTCTTGCTGTTTCATTACGCACAGCAAAGGAATATATAGGAATAAAAAGAGAAGGGACTGAATACAAAGTGTCGCTATACGCGGATGATTTATTACTATATATCTCCAAACCTGCAATATCATTACCAATCATAATGTCCATAATATCAGATTTTGGAGCTATCTCAGGATACAAACTCAATTTATCAAAGAGCATACTATTCCCGATAAATGTAAAAGCACACCAAAGTATTAATTCTTTCACATCCTACCCATTTGCAACTTCAGGTAAATTCAAATACTTGGGAATTAATATAACCCAAGAATACTCCAGTCTTTTTAAACATAACTTTTCAAAACTATATGATCAAACAGTACAGGACCTAGATAGATGGGCTAACTTTCCAATTTCATTAGCAGGTCGAATCAATATCGTCAAAATGAATATTCTACCCAAGTTTTTATTCCTTTTCCAGTGCATTCCGATTCTCATTACCAAAGTTTTTTTCAAGAAGTTAGATTCTTTAATATCTAACTTTATATGGAATAAAAAAGACTCCTAGAATTAAAAAAACATTTTTACAGAGACCAAAATCTACAGGAGGTATGGGGTTGCCTTGTTTTCAGCTCTATTATTGGTCTTGTAATATACATTCCCTTTCTTTTTGGTGTCATAAACGGGGGGCTGGCTGGGCATGGATGGAAAATCAAAGTTGTTCCCCCACTTCACTAAAGACCCTGATATATTCGGCATAACCTACTCTTAAAATTAAGCTTAAAAATCCAGTTGTTTCCCATTCAGTGAAAATTTGGACCCAGATAAGGAAACACTTTCATTGGAAAGAATGTTCAGTGCACACTCCACTGGGTAACAATCATACATTCACTCCTTCACTTTTAGATTCTACATTTAACAAATGGCACCTGAAAGGAATACAATCCATACAAGATCTGTTTACTGATAAGATCTTTTCATCATTTAGTCAGTTACAGGTAAAATTCAACATACATAATAGAGACTTCTTCAAATATTTGCAAATCCGAAGTTTTGTTAAGGAAAGGTTCCCGTCCTTCCCGGATCAGCCCCCCGAATGTATCATGAACTCAGTGCTCCTACCTGATCCATTAAAAAAAGGGTCTATATCTAAGATTTATAACAGTCTGTCACAAATGGACTGTACAGCCACACTTGAACATCTAAAAGAGGCTTGGCAGGAGGACCTTGAAGTGGAAATCTCAGGAAACCAATGGACTAAGGCTCAGGATCGTGTGCACTCTTCATCTGTATGTACCAGACATGGACTGATACAATTCAAAATTTTACACAGGCTTCATCTATCAAAGTTGAAACTTAAAATGTTCCCTGCTGTAAAGCCACTCTGTGATTGTTGTGGACAGATACGGGCCTCATTGGCACATATGTTCTGGACTTGTCCAAGCATCGCCAACTACTGGATCAAGATATTCCAAAGTTTGTCTGAGATTTTCCAGAAACATATCAATCCAGACCCGGTTCTTGCAATGTTTGGGGTTTGGTCAGCTGCTATGGAGCTCTCTTTATCAAACAACCAGAAGAATGTGATATGCTTTGTAACACTGTTAGCAAGATTAATTCTGCTGAACTGGAAACAAGCTTTAATGAATGATGTAATGAAGCATTTGCAGTTAGAAAAAATAAAATTTACCCTGAGAGGAAGGATAAATATGTTTTACTAAATATGGCAGCCATTTATAGACTACTATAACAAAAACAACCCCAGGAAAAAATAATAATTTAGTAAAATCCAGAGCACTAGACATCCTCCAAGTTGTATTATTATTACTATTTAAATCTTTTTATCTTATTATTTTGGTATTATATTTGTGTTTTACTGATTTTTTTTATATCTTGTATTTTTATTTATTTATTTAGATTTTTGTGTTGGTTTGAGGCATGAATATTCATGTCTCAGATTGTTTTTTTTTTGTTTTTTTGTATCTGTATTTGAAAAAAGAAAAAACCCCAATAAAGAGAAGTTGAAAAAAAATAATAATAATAATGAATATATTTCTGGTGACTCAGAATCGTCTCTGTGTGCAGCCATGTTCTTCATGCTGCTGCTCTGCTGATGGATGCAGGAACAGGAGTTGCTCAGGATTAACGGTGGAACATATATCTGAGTGTGCTCGCTGTAATCCTCAGTAAACAAAGCTTCCAATAACTCCAGCATCCGCGTGTGACAGCTGCAGTTTGTTCCTCGTCTCCTCCTCCTCGTTTCCTCGCTGTAAAATCACCCCACTCTCCTTCTTCTCCTGCCGCAGCTCGCCTCACTCTGCAGTGGGACCTCATTAAAGCGGGCCTCGGGGTAAACTGTTTAAAATCTGCTGTCAAACAGGAAACATGCGTGACTCGCTGTTTTCTACGCTCGTGTACTGTTTAATTTGTGCAGAGTGTTTCCGTGCTGCATGAGCCGGGGGTGGATTTGTTTTCTGCAGCTCGCTGTTACATTAGCTTTTAGTGTTTCTGCCCTCCTGGGTTAATCTGTGCTGGTAGGAGCGGAGCAAGGCAGGGTTACGGGTTAAATTCCCTGCACGGCTCACAGAGGGAAAATTAAAGGGCCCATATTATGCTCTTTCTGGTTTTATATGCTCTTTAGTGTGTTTTCCATGTGTCCTGTGCATGTTTAGGCACATCTATGTGTAAAAATTCAAAGTCTGCGGAAACGCGGCTTCTCCTACGTCCTCCTGTTAGCTGTAGCATTAGCCGCATGTAACGCTCGGTTCTAGCCCCCCTCGATAAAAATGTGTCAGTCCGACGTCATTGTCAGTGTGAGATCACTGATCTAAGCCCATTGGCTCGTTGTGGCAAGCCCTGCAGCTCATGTTGCACGCCCGTTAACTTCTGTAGCACGCCCACGCTATACCGTAGCCTGCGGTAGCACAGTAGTGCTAAGGTGCTAATGTTTTTGCTCCCCTCGGACGGAGCCAGTGGCTGCATTCCTAATATGGTAAAAAAAGGCGGGACATTTCCGAGAAGCGTGCAGAGCAACTGACCAATAACGTCAGAGCGGATCGGCAGACCAATCAGAGAAGACTTGGCCCACGTGGGGTCTAACAGTGGGGGCTCAGCAGAGCGTAGCTGACAGACTCAGAGCGTAGAGGGAGCAAGGAGGAGCAGTACATGAAAACAGACACTTTTTTCGGACTTTAGCTATTGTGAACGTACAAAAGTAGGTACATAGATTAAATATACAAACCCCAAAAAGGGCAGAATATGGACTCTTTAAAGGGATACTTCATCCATTTGCATTGAGCTTTGTATCATTAGAAACCTGGTAGTATTTTTGAATGGTCGTGCATCCCACCCTCATTTTCCCCTCAGATGGGAAATCTTTGTATTTCTGAGTCTGAAAAGGAGCTTCCAGTGACGCAAAATGACGATTTTTGCATCACTGGAAGCTGTTGTGGTTAGCGGGTGTAGTGAAACTACAACGCTAGTTCCTCATATTTTCGACCACTGAAGCTACAGACCTATCACAGATCAGTGGGTGGGAACTCACTCCCAGAATCCAAACTTAACGCCCGCCATATTGCTTGGAAGCTATGCTAACAGGCTCTATGGAGAAAGTATAAATAATAAATAATGGCGAGAAAATATAAATATAGCGGCGAGACGGCTGCTGCCATGCTGGCCGCCTGTCGGCGGCGGTGAGGACGAGGAGCCCGGGCTGGCTCGAGCTGGGGCGGACTGGTAGTGTCGGTGCTCTCACTGTTTGCCTATGGACACAGACATAGAGTCTGTTTTCTGCCAGGAATTTCCAAGATCAATTCTGGAAGAAATCTCTGAATCAGTTGAGGAAATGGTCATATGTGTTGAAGTAAATATGTCTGTAAATGTTTTTATATTTCTATATTTCTACTGCTATATTGTATATTTTGGAGAAACTGTAACAATCGAATTTCCCTCTGGGATTAATAAAGTATTTCTGATCCTGATTCGGACCTTAGTGGGAGTGGCCTGCGGTGCTGTGCATTCTGGGATTTGGTGTCTTTCATCCACATGAGCCAAAAATACACTTTCTGCCTTTTCTCGACCAAGAAGGCACCAACTTCAAAATGTATTTCACATTTCTACTACATATATGACCCAATGTCAGATTTATGTTTCAACGGGTGAAGTATCCCTTTAAATGAAAGGGAAATGCCAGCGGAGGTTTTCTGATCTGTGTCACAGTTTCTGTCTGAAGAACTCTTTGATTGTTTGCTGGTTTTTCTGTGAAGCCTCAAAGTCGGGTCGTCATGAAACCAGAATTTCTAAAACAGAACTCCTACAGCTGCTTTCACACCTGAAGTTTTCAGAGTGAGCTGATGTGAGAACACAGCAGGATATAATCAGGAGAATTCACCTGGAGCGAGTGGGAGGGGGTGGTGACCTTTATTCCATTGCTGCACGACCATAGACTGTCTGCACGCAGTGAAAATGTTGATTGTTCCCACAGACTCAGGTGATGCTCTCACTGGGCTCTAGCGCCCCCATGAGGTGGATTCCTGTCTTACGCTGTGGTTTATTTAGAGCCAGGGTGGCGCTATCTGGACGTTCTTACTGTGATTGAAGTTGCCATGTTTGATTTTCTCCAATGATGTACTTGTTAATGAGTTCCTGAGCTGACCTTTGACCCCGGCCTGTGTCCTGTCCCTCTCTCAGGTTTCTACATGTACATCGAGACGTCGAGGCCGAGGCTGGAGGGAGACAAAGCCCGTCTGCTGTCTCCGACCTTCAACATGAACACCAAGAGCTCCGCCCCCTCCGTCGCCAACAGCCCCACCTACTGCTTCGCCTTCTACTACCACATGTACGGGAAACACATCGGTGAGTCTGCAGCCGGGGTCAGGTACAGACGACAAGCGGAGATAATGTTTACAAACACATCTGAACACCAACCTGTGTGTGTGTGTGTGTGTGTGTGTGTGTGTGTGTGTGCGTGTGTGTGTGTGTGTGTGTGTGTGTGTGTGTGTGTGTGTGTGTGTGTGTGTGTGTGTGTGTGTGTGTGTGTGTGCAGGAGCTCTGAACGTGCTTCTTCGTCAGAAAGGACAGACTGTGACCGACACCTCCGTCTGGACTCTGATCGGTAACCAAGGAGACCGCTGGAGACAAGCCAAGGTCAACATCCGCCCAACGGCAGCCTTCCAGGTAAAGGCCACGTCCATGTTTCTATAGGCCACGCCCACTACAGTACAGGCCACACCCCATCCGTTTCACATGGACTAAAACCCCACCCACCTAGTACAACACTCGCCACGCTCACAACTCGTCATCTCACGGCGTCAAACTCCGACTTAAGAGTAAACAAACATGGCCGACATCCTGGATTTTGGACACGTTGTAGAAACACTCGTCTTGTTGCCACAAATTAACAAGTCCGTCCTCCATTTGTAACGTCTGTCTAACTTTATGCTTTGTGTTTGGTGTTGTCGCCATGGTGATGTTTGTTGTGCTTCCTGCTTCTGTCATCTTGCTTCCTGATTGGCTATTGTTCTATTCCATGTGACCCTCTGTGTTCTTCTATCTCTTCCTCTGTGTCAGGTGGTGATAGAGGGCGTTCGAGGTTCTGGTATCGAGGGAGACATCGCCATCGATGACGTCACCATCGAAGAGGGCGAATGTAAAGACCCTCCCCCCAACAGTGAGTACACTAACATCTAACTTTATAAAATCGGTGTAAATAACGTGCACACATTCCTGAAAATGTTCGAGCAGAGTCGTCACGCTTAAAAAACACTGATGTTTTCACCGAGTAAAAATGAGGCTCAATTGTTTTGAAATATGGTTTGCAAATCGCCTTGATAAAACTTTGTTGTTTCTCCTTAACGCCTCTCCTCTCCCTCTCTCTCTCTCTCTCTCTCTCTCCCTCCCTCCCTCTCTCTCTCACAGATCTAAGGTCGCTCGCCCCGCCCACCTCGCCTCATATATGGCAGCTGTGCATCACTCTGAGTCTGGCTCTGATTGGCCGACAGAGGTGACCCCCCCTCACTACGAGACGCCATGACTTTTGACTCTTCTAACCCCCTCCCCTCCCTCTTCATCTCTCCACCCCCCCCCCCCTCCCCCCCCCACACACACACACACACACACACACACACACACACACACACACACACACACACACACACCACCACCCCCCCCCAAAAAAAAAAGAAAATCTACCAAAGACTGGGTCAGAGCTTCAGAGGGACTTCCTGCCAAGATGGCTGACACTAAAGGTCAAACGTTCCCATGGAGACGACCAAAAACATCCCGATCCAGAAACCCTGACAGTCAGACAGAGAACAGACATTTTTAAAAACTTTATAAATATTTTTTACTTTACTCGAAATTATGGCTTTTTAATTTAAATGCCCAGCGTGACAGAAGGATTGTTAAAGATTCATAGACAGAGTTAGAATAAAATAAACATTAATATATTTCTACAAGTCATGAAACTACATAAACACATGAGGGACAAACCAATCACTGGCTCTCAGTCCTAACGTTCTCTAGAAGCTGTAAGAGAGGCTGAAACAGCATTGCTACAATCCTAGAGCCAATCAGAAGCCAGGCAGCAGCGTTTTCAACGAGTGCAGATTAAAGGGTCAAAATCTTCTGTTTTTTACGTTTGACCTTAGTCAGTTTTCTCCAGTGAACTTTGACCATTTGTTTTCAGTTCGGCGCCACAAAGCACAGAGAAAACGGGCGCTTCAGTCAACGGAAAAGAGGAAATATCCCTCCATCCCCGCTCATAACCCCTCCCAACCCCAAGCCCCGCCCATTCCACGGATCAACAGTACTGTACCGGGGGAGCGGACGGCAGTCTCGACAGGGGAAGGTAACTTTTTACAGCGTGCGGCAGACAGCGATATTTTTAACGAGAACTCTAAATTTTGACGTCTGTCTGTCTGTCCACCCTCTGCCATGACATCAAGTGCCTTCACACTCACAGAGGAGGAGACCGCCGGGGCCGGGACCGCCGTCGTCATGGAAACAAAAAGACAATCTGTCGGACTTCTTTACTTCTTAAAGACCGAGGAGGGAATAACCATGAACAGAAATATCTCCTCGTCTGATTATGCAGAGAATCGATTTCCTACGGATTATTTTTTCTTGTTTTTATTTTTCAAGATAAAAAGTTTATGACGAAGAGGATTCTGGGAAAACGGACGCCATGTTGGATGGTGTTGAGGCCACGGACAGAAACAAGACTGCGGATACAGACAGGAAGCTCTTTGATTTATTGACTTAAAGAAAAACATGCAATCATCATCTGACGATCTGTGACTGCAGATTTAAACACAGAGACTTCCCTTTGGACGCTTTTCAGTCCTGACCAATCGGATTCAAACGTTTGCTCGCTCAGAACTATTTTAGTATTTAAAAAATGAAGAAGTTTCAGGAAGGCGGAGACTGTGACGCTTCCTGAGACCATCAGTGACCTTCAAATACAGAAACAGCCGGAGCTTTTGGAAGAAGAAGAAGAACGTATTGTAAAATCAAATCTTATATTGTTCCTGTTATATTCTAAAGAGGGGAAATCTTTACGCTTTATTTATTTATTTTAACGAGGGCGGGATTTTATTTATCTTTATTTTGTTTGTTGAAGAGAAAACCCGACGGGACGGTGTTTGTTTGTTTCTCTGAGTTGTCGATTTGAGTCGAGAGGAAACGGATCTGACGAACTTCCTGCTGAAGAATAATTTCTCCTCGTTTTAAAAAAAAAAGCACAAACCGAGTCACCATGACATCATCACACCTGAACACGCCTCTCCACATGACCTTAAATATTCAGATTAATCTGTCGGCCCTCCGTCATCCCGGTCGCCGTAAAGCGACTGGACTCAGTTGAAGATCTTGAAGTCGGCGTTCTTCTTGGCTGTCCTTTCGTACTCTCGCTCCAGGTGAAGAGCGTCTTCCAGATCTCCCACTAAGTCCAGTCGGATCACGCTTAGATTCAGATTTATCACCGCTGCATCGTATGGAAGAGAATTTCTGCCAAAGGACAAAAAAATCAACAGAGAGTTAGAACTCTAGATTCAGTTTTTAATTCAAATTTTAATCCAAAAAGTTAAATTTGTGGCATGAAAAGTTTTTATCTTAATTTTGACTTGTAGCAGGGGCGTAGCGAGACTGTTTGGACTGGGGGGGCTGAAGCGAGCTGCATTGGGGGGGGGGGGGGGGGTTACCAACAGAAAAAATGAAAGACCCGCCTCTGACAAACATCCAATCATTATTCGGGATTTTGGGGGGGCGCCCCTGGCTCCACCCCCTAACTCCTAGTGCTGTGAAATGTTGAAGTAAAACTGTTTTATTGTAAAGAATGAAGCTTTGTTAACTCGAACAAACTGAGGCTCAAATATTTTCAGATATGGAGCCATTTCAAGACACACATGGTGGAAACTGAATCAAGAATTCTGCTTCAGAATGACTGAACACGGAGAGCAATGACTCGCTATCAGAACATTTGTAGGTCCCCAAATTGTTCTTGTTTACCAAATGTTATGCTTCCATAAAAATTGACCGGGAGAACTACCAGCTTTTATTTTGGATTATTTTTGTTTGTCATTCTTACCGTTTATGCCACTTTTGTTATGGCAGACGTAGGCTTCCATATAAAGATTAAAAATAACATAAACATCAGCGAGAGTCATCTGATCTTGAAAGCTGATTTACAGTCGGAGTGAGAGGGCATTTAGGGCGCCTGCTGGATCCATTTCGTGGTCAAACGTCTGACTGAAGCCGGGTCTGTGTATGAGGTATCATGTTCCACATTTCACTAAATTGGATTTGAGATGATTTGAGTGGGCGTGGATGTTTCAGCGAGCGTAGGCTCCCTGAGCGGTGTGGAAAACAAAGATAACAGAGACTTCTTTAAGCATCTTTCTTGAGCGTAAAACGTGTTTTTATTTGAGGATTTTTTCTCCACACAATGATGATAAAAGCAGATTCCCGTCTCACAGCTGCACACTCGCATTAATCTCTGATGAGAATCATTCAGCAGGAGGTTCTGTGAGATAACTCAGATAAATATCATTTCTCTTTAATGTTCTGTTGATTCTTTCCTCTCATCCTGTGGCGACATTTTTCCTCTCAGCGTGTTTTTCCACTGCGGCAGATAATCAGATTTTTATTAAAGCTCCTCTGGGCGTCAGTTTATCCTCCCTGCATCATTATCACATTAACTCAGTTTGCTGGGATCTGTGAAGATGATTGTTTACCTCTGACGACCTCCACCGCAGCTTCATTCATTCAATTATTCATGTGTTTAAAATGTACAAATTTCAGATGTTTCTGTCCAGTCTCAGAAATGAACTGCAGATTTTGATAAGATGGAATTTGTCTTTTTCTTTTCTCTATCTTACACGGATTCATTTTTACACATTTCTGTCCAAACGAGCGTTTTCTTGATACCAGAATTTGTATTTATTTTTATTTTGGCAGTAAATCAAAAGTCTTTGTGTTCGGGATTGACGTAACTTTGGTTTCTGGGAATGGCGGTTTTTCCCTTTTTGAGATTTAACTGAAAGTAGGGCGAGTCAATTATTCGAAACCAACATCCAGAACCTCTAACCGACATAATTTTGCCCATGTTGATTATTTTGAATATTTTCAGGGCAGAGTCACCAATCTGCAACATGGAAGCAACGTCCGTCATTTGGACTCATTTTGTCTTTTGGGTTTTATTTCATTTCAAGCGATGCTTTGATTTCAGTTTGAAATATTGAATAAATAACCACAAAAGAGTTCATCAGATATGAACTCTTTCCTTAGAAACATATCCCAGCTTTAATAGTTGAGCATAATTACAGCAGAGACAAAAACAAAATAATCGTTCATTAATCGTAATCGAGGTCAAATGTTAGATTAATCGTGATGTTGATTTGAGCCCTAACTGAAAGTATTTAGAAGATTATTCAATAATGACAAAAATCATATAATCAGACCTATCAAAGGAGGGGTACTGATTCAGAAAAGGCTCCTGTGTGTTGATTACAATTGATGTAACAAACGATCGTTTGGGTTTTGGACTTTGTTTTGAGGGATCAGATTTTTTTTTTAGAATCCGTCAGAGTCCGTCTATAAATCAAGACTTCGTTTCCCAGAAGCCTTTGTTCTCTTGGTTTCAATTTTATTAAAAAAAAAAAGTTGTTGATCTTAAAGGCAGGGTTGGTCATTTTCAAAAACTAGCATGATTTTGAAAGTAGCATTCCCTCAGCGCTCCGTCTGCACCCACCCCCTCCCCTCTGTGCTCCGTCATAAGCCACGCCACTCTTACATGCACGAGCACCGTCCCTCCAGAAGCGGACCACAGCTCATGCTTTGAGTGCGGGCTAGTGCACGCAAGAGGTAGAGAGAGAGCAGGGAGATAGGGAGGCGTGTGATTGGTTCATCAGATTGGTACCTCGTGGCAGACATTGGTTGAAGTTTTTACAGGCTTACAACTGATACAGATGATGGATTTTATTCGTTCCTTTTTCAGAGAACATGAGTTATTAATTTCTGTCAGGACCTAAAGACAATTTCAACTAAAATTATAAAAAGTGGATCTGGAGGAAATGACCAACCCTGCCTTTAAAACATTACTATAAACTCTTTCATACATTTTAACATGAGACATTAAGAACCAGATGTTGATTTATCGAAGAGTGAGTGAATGTCATTCTTTAAAGCCGTTTGTCACGTTTTTATTCTTTTTTAGTAAAAAGTCGATTTTTTATTTCAAATGTTCCTTCAATGTAAAATAAATGATCTCAACGGGTCAAAGCTTCCGCAGTGGAAAAACACCTCATTCATCCCCGAGGGTTTGACTGCTTTGTTTTTTATATTTTGTTTGTTTGTTTCTTCGAGGGGGGCAATAAAATAAAGTTTTAAAAATCTATCAACACGACTCCGTGGACGTGTGAAGAAAGATATTTTTATAAGTGTGATAATTCTCTGCAATAGATTTCCAGATCAGAACGACTGTCTGAAGGTTACACTGCATTCTGGTCATTATTATTATTATTATTATTATTATTAATAAATACACTCCAAATATACCATTTAATGACTTCCTGTCATTGCATCTTCAAACTGCAATGTGTGTGTTAATGTGTGTTTGTTTTCATGACATTGTGGGGACCCCCCCTTTCTTGTGATTAATTCTTGTGGGGACTTTAACCTGAGACGGTTCTCATGAGGTTCAAAATGAAACTCAGGTACAGACTTAAGTCACCTCCAACAAAGTAATACAAAACAATCAATATCAAATACAAGTGACCAAAGCAGGTGTGTATTAAAGCGCCGGTATTACTGACATAATGGGGACCTAAAGGCCCTGACACACCAAGTCTTTGGGTCATAAACTACTAACACAGTATCACCCCGCCCTCACTCCTCCCCCTCTTCTTGGTTTCTTTGACTCTAAATGGGACCATAATTCACTAAATGAACATCATGCTGTGTTATAGAAGACTTGAAACTACAGAAAATATTTACTGAGGGAATAAATCAGACTTACAAGTTGAAGATTTTTATCAAAGACTATGCAAAAGGACAAGTATGTTCTCCCCCTGCTGGCCATTGGAGAGAATTCACACTTTAATCATTAGCACAGACTATATTCTTATATTATTAAGTTTATTGTTTGAAAGAGTTTTTAATATGTGAGGAATGTCTTCATCTGAGTGTCTACTCTTTTATATACATTTTAATTTAAGGTTATAATTGAGCATGATGAAATATAAGAAGTTGTACATCTCTAACTGGTGGAGGTCAGAGTCTGCTGGTCGCTCCACTTGTTAGAATTCAGCCAGACTTAGAAAATGAAAAGGAAAGAAATAACAGACTGCCATTTCTCTTGTTTAAAATAGTGATTGACAGCTACAAATGAGAAATGAGAGTTTGTGGAGTATGAGAGGAAGCTGAATGAGAAGCTTTCACCATCAGGATGGAAATATAATCATATTAAAAGAGCTGGCAGTAGTGTTTTTTTTTATCAAATAAAGTGAAGGCCTGCATGATAAATCAACTCAAAATGAAACCTAACTCAGACAAATCTATCCTAAAATTCAGCCCAAAGGGTTTTGACATCTTCAGAAAAATTTTGAATTCAAAATAAAAGTGTTTGAAAACAGCCTCAGATCAGCACACATCTTCAGTAATGAGACTCCGGGGGGGCCTGGTGGCCTTGCGGTTGGTGAGCACTCTCCGTCCACTTTGGAAGTTGGTGAAGTTGTTTCAGAAAACCCAACCATGCTGCACCAGAAGCCCTGAGAAGTTGACTTTCGTACCGCAGTTCTGTGATTTGTGTCGTTTGATTTCTTGCTCTTTCTCTCCTGTGTGCTCTCCAGGTGCTGCTCTCTCCCTCAGTGATACCAGGTGATTGAGCTCACCTGTTCCACTTTAAAGATCAAGCTCCACAGTATAAAAAGCAGGAGAGCAGAGCAGCCAGCCGGCCGTCAGAATGTGTCTGTCTGATGGTGTGTCTAACATCTAAAACGTTTTGAATGTAAGGATCTAAACAGTTATGCCTTAATGATAAACAAATCCTAACAAAGACTACACATTTATTTCAGGCCAAGTGAGGGCTCCTTCCTCCTTCTGTCTTCTGTCCAACATTTTGCCCGGACCACTACGCCCTCGTATTCGTCAGGATATTCTGGTTTTGGTCCAGGACTCTCAGCTCTGTGTTGTCTGTTCTGCTGCTGCTATGGATGATTTGTGTTTCTCCATTACCCTAACATTGAAAATCTAATTTATAGTCTTTGGTGGGGGTCTCAGAGCCTCACCATTCATCAGCTCTGACACGACGCCGCCGCCTGAGGAACGTCTGTGTCGCTCTCAGACCGCAGCGTTCGCCTTGTTTATCCCCGCCTGTTGTTTACTAAATGCAGCGTGGCGCCTTGGAAGCCTAATGGCCGACATTCATCATCTCTCAATTGATTTTCAATTGCAGCGCTTCAGTGTGTTAAGCAGATCAGAGTGGGGTCAGTCTACTTCCTGGAGTGGATATAAGTGGGTTTGTTCAATCCCAGAGGAGAGGACTGCAGGTAGATGTCGGTCTGAGACTTTAAAGTAGTTTTGATTTTGAAACCTCTCATGCACTGACCTGGTTTAAGTATTATCTTCTCATATGGAAAATGTCAAAAATCGATCTCTCAATGCTATAAAATTAGTTTATTCTGAATTTTTGGTTGCATTTCAGAGGGGAACAACTTTCTGTTTGTCTTCTTTGAGACACTCGTGTAGTTTTCAGTTTTCTTTTTGCTTCAGATTTTAGAATTTCTAACTTTAAGTTGCCTCAGTTAGAGCAGACGTCTGTTTCTCACACCAAAGAGAAAGTTTTTATTAATAATAAGCGTTAATTTTCCTTGAAGTGGAAATCATAGTGACCTTACATCTGAATTAAAAAGATGTACCAATCTTTGTTTCTCCTGGTGACTCCCGCAGGTCGCTCTGACTCCGGGTATTTAAAACAACATCAATACCTGTTTGATACCACAGCAACATAACAGAAGTCCTAGGCACCCTTATTCTGTGATTTCTTGTTTTTAATTATCAAAAAAAAGAAAGCAAACGCCTTAATTGCACAGACTTGTTGGTTATTTTCTGGTGAACCAGTCGCCTGGTTTATTTATTCCCACTTTAGGAAGACTAAGAGAAGTGACTGCCCTTCCCCCGCTAGTTTAAAGTTCACCACTGTTCTGTTCAAGTAAGACTGTGCAGCTTTATGAGCTCTCTTTGGACACACCTCGTTCATCCCTCAGCTCCCCCCTCTCTTCCTGTTTCACCAGAGAGTGTCTGTGAGACAGAGCGGCAGAGAAGTTAAACATCTAAAAACATTTCTACAATTTATGAGACGCTTTTATCCAAAGTGACGAACATCAGAGAGTAAGAACAACATAAGCAAGGAGAGAGAGAGGAGGAAACAATGTCAGGATGTGCAAAGAAACAGCTTTTAGTCTGAATGGACACACAGGTGCTGACAGGAAGTGACCACAGGTGCTGAAAGGAAGTGACCACAGGTGCTGAAAGGAAGTGACCACAGGTGCTGAAAGGAAGTTGGCAGAGGCAGAGCTTTGTTTGTTTGAGTTATGTTTTATAGAAAAGTTAACATAAAACAAGATTCTGAGATACATTTCAAGTGATGAACCGAATCTCAGAGTTAAATCTGTTGTTTTTGTATTTTTATGCCAAAGATAATCTTTTCTTCAGTTTGTAAAGTCTGTTGTTTCTCCTTCAGCCGTACTCTCATGATGACTCTCCGCTACTTAGAAA
This sequence comes from Labrus mixtus, assembly GCF_963584025.1. Classification (NCBI taxonomy): domain Eukaryota; kingdom Metazoa; phylum Chordata; class Actinopteri; order Labriformes; family Labridae; genus Labrus; species Labrus mixtus. Next base: position 8,382,648 of record NC_083629.1, on the reverse strand, counting down.
CGGCGTCCTTAAGTGGGCGGTGCCTTCTCTCTTCCCCCATGTGGAGACAGGTGTGACGGTTATAGAGGGAGGTGTTCATGTAGGGGGAAAACATGTTGGAAACATGTCAGAGCCTCTGAGTGATCGTCGTCCTGTCAGTGTAAAAACAGATCTGAGAACAACAAACCCAGAGGGAGTTTGATTTCACTCTTCTTTTTACCTCCTGCATATATTTAAACAGCGTATATTTAAATTTTGCTGTATTAATATTCAGAATATCTTATGTGAGACCTTTCATTTTCAGAGTCTGGTTTGATGAAACGTTGGAGGATATTAACTTGCTTGTAATGAAGAACAGAAGTAACGGGCCTGGTGTCTATGCTCGCCTTCACGTCGTCTCCCGCTGACAGTAAAATCTAAACTGAGTCTCGACTCATGCTGAAGGTGGGAACAATCGGTTTCAACTTCTTTTATTCTCTTTGAATCATCAGTTCAAATGTCTGCACGTCTCTTATATGGTCGACAGATCTAGCTGAATTCCCGGTGGAGTCGGCGTGCAGTCGGGGGGGGGGGGGGGTCGTCTTGTTGGGATCAGAAAAGCTTTTACAGCAGCATCGTTCGGCTGTCATGTGAACACAAAGCTGCTCTCTGATCCGTCAGCTCACCTGATTGAACCAGACGCTTCATCAGACGAGAAGGTGAGATGGAGCGAGGATCAGCTGCTCGAGCTGTCTTCATTTAAATCTGACAGGAAATAAGAACCGACCCAGAAGCTGCCTCTATGCCCCAAATCCCCTCCTGAACAGCAGTGCAGGAAGTGCCTCAATGTTTTAGTATTAGTATCAATAGTATCAATGGTATTGCTGCAATGATAAAGTCATGCATTCAAAGTTTTACTCGAAATGTAAGCGGAAAATAAAACTCTGAACATGTGAAATAACTCCTGCAGAATAAGCCATGCTTTAATAATTTGGAGGAGTTCACTGCTGTAAAACTCCAAATCGGTCTCGGCCTCAAGACCGGTCTCGAGACCACTTTTGGAAGGCCTCGTCTCAAAATCAAAAGATTTTTACTCAGTCTTCTCTCGGTCTCAGACTGGGCGGATTTTAAATCAAGACCACCACTGATCGGCTGTTTCTCCACGTCATTACTGAGATTAGAAGGAAAACTGCTCTTTTTAAAAAAACAAATAACTTCAATTCATTTGTAAAATTTGTTTGGTTTTTATCCTCCGGTTGCAGTCGCAACCTTCCCTGTGATACAGTTTAATAAGTGACACACTCGCTGCACACAAGATTATGATTTTTCAGTGATATTTATGGTCTTGGTCCTGGTTTTGACTCCGTCTCGGAGCACTCTGGTCTCGGGCATGTCTTCGTCTCGGTAAGGTTGTTCCTGACTACAACACTAGGGGGAGGTTTTAAAAACATGTGAATACCAAAGGTCACAGGGGTCAAACGTGTCTATAGCCGTTTTGACATATGCACTCCGGATAATATCTAGATATTTACAGGAGGACTTCTCCGGAGATTCTCCCGACTTAGCCGTTCACATATGCTCCTCACAGCGGGGGACTTTCCCTGTCAGAGGAGAGGGGGCTCGAAGGATTTCCTGAGGTAAGACGTGACGTAAATAAACAACGCCGAAGTAGCGACCGAAGCAACAGAGTCCGCTACACGACGTTATAATGAGAATATTTGCCTTTATATCAATGCTATGTGTAATCCAATGGAATGACAACATCCACAAGAGAGGAGAACAACATACTGACGAACAGAAAACATAATGCAGCCGTTTAACTACGTGCATGGAGATCGTAGTGGTCGCATGCAGACACTTTAGGCAGTCACTGTATATAAACATCATTCTCTTTTCATTGGCTGAAATTGAAATCTCCAGAGTATATTGGGCTGCGTTCAGACATCAGCTCACTCAGATTTTCTGCGGAAAAAATACTAGGGGTCTGGCCAGAGAAACTCCGGGTAAAATCCACGCGAAAAATGCGGCTGTTTGCGTTCACATATAGCCTAAAGCCCTTCCAGGTAGCCAAATCTCCGGAGTTTTTCAGGAGATTTCCGTGTGTGTGAAAAGGGTTTATCCCTCTTAACCTGTAAATAGAAATACTGCAGAGAAGAAGAGCTTTTATGCTGTTTTTTCCTTCTCTGAATCGAAGCTCTAAAGGAGTGAGTTTCCTGTTTTACAGATTTATGATCCATGAAGAGTTCAAACATGTCTCAGAGTTTTGGCTCAATCCCAGGAGATCAAACTTCACAGACAGCGCTGCAGCAGAGCAGCTTCAAATGGCTTCTTTTACTCAAACTGTTTTTTCTCTGAGAGGAGAAAAAAATCCTGATCACATTCAACTTCCTGTGAACTTCACGACTTTTAAGAGTCACCAAAGTCCTGTTTGGTTCAGCAAGTGTACTCATGTTTGATGTTTTGTAGCTCCGTCACAGCTAAATGTGTCTCATGGTATCTTTCTGTACCCAGTTCACTCTCTCTCTTTCTTTTAAAGCTCTTCTCGGGATGATGATACTAACATTGGACGGCTGTTTTCAGTTTGTATTTATTGTATCCCTTTGACATATAAACCACAAATAAATAAGAATGAAACACACCGACACATGTAGGCCTAATACACGGAGCTGACCAGCAGGTGTCGCCATGTTTCTTCACAGTCCTTCATAAGAGCTCTGATTTCCCCGCAGAATGTAAGAACAGGGCCGTTTCTGAATTGTCACAGTTCAGTAGACAGTGTGTACTATTCAGTATGGAGTTTCAGTATACTGAACTTTCGTGGTCATTCAGTATGCATTTTTTGGGTCCACCTCAGTATACTAAACATTTCAGTATGGATACTAACTTCCGTGTTTTATGCAGCATGGATCGGATGCGTGCTTTCAGGAAATTAATTGTATTTTACCACCCACAATGCTGTGCGAAATTAAATGTAAATCGTCACTTCACGTCCGCCTCCAAATCAAAACAAACGAGCGTGGATTAATTGAATCAATTTTTAATCTAGAGTTAAAGTCCCGACTGAAATCACTACTTTTAATTTACAACAGAAAATATAACAAATATCTGCATTATTATAAAACCTTTCCCCCTCTATTTAAATAATGATTTCACTATTTAAATGTGTCTTTATTGGTTTATTTTACTTTATATTCTGTATATTACTGTCTTTCATTTGTACTGTTCTTTATGAAGGCTACTGTATGTTATTTAGTTATTTAATCTGCCTTTTACTTGATTTACAACAAGGAAATAATCTAAAATCATGAAACAGATACAGAACAACTTGAAAGAAAAGGAAAAAATAATTCATAATTCTCTAACTTCATAATTCTTCAAAGCACAAAAATTTGAGACATTTTTATACAAAGTTATCAGGAGTGTTCAAACAAGATTAAAAAAAAACACCTGAACAAACTAAAAAAAATCATAAATCATTTTAAAGAATTTATTTAACACCTTTATTTTGAAAATTCTGTATAAATGTAATCTCTGATGTATTTTATTCTGGTGAGGTTTTGTTGTTCCACACAGAAATATGTTGAGTGTGTGTGATTGTTTAATAATTACAATAAAGCAGCGACATAAATAAATGACTGCGGCTTTCTGCTGGTGAGAGATGGTATTACACCGCAGCGGCTGTAACTGCAGAGAGCAGGATTTTAAGGCACCCCCGTGTGGGGGTACCTTCTCTGGTCCAAACAAATCCAGAGCATTCAGGAGCAGAATCTAAAGTTAGAAGGAGGACATACTGAATGCTGCATTGTTGTCAGAGAAGCCAGCACTTCAACATGTTTCCTTAATGTCTGATCATATAGTAAGATCACTTTATCATTTCAGCTTCTATTTCTATTTCAGCTGTTTTTGATTCAGTACCGTGTTTCAACCCAGTTGGAAACTCTTACGATAGCTTTAGTCCCTCTCAGCTAGATCAGTTTGTTGATAGTGCAGTGGATTCGCTGAGAGTTACTCTGGATTCGATTGCTCCCCTGAAACAGAAGGTTGTCAAGCGGCGGAGAGTGGCTCCATGGTTCAACTCAGAAACCCGTACTCTGAAACAATCGTCACGGAATTTTGAAAGAATATGGCGTTCGACCAAAACAGTAGAATCTCGTTTTTTCTGGCAGGATAGTCATAGAAGATATATGAAGGCTCTACGTCACGCCCGAGCTGCCTACTACTCCTCTCTAATCGAGGAAAACAAAGGCAATCCTAGATACCTTTTCAGCACTGTAGCCAGACTGACAGAGAGTCATGGCTCCATTGAGCCTTGTATTCCTCTAGCCCTCAGCAGTAATGACTTCCTGAGCTTTTTCAACAACAAAGTTCTAGACATCAGAGACAAAATTGGTAACCTCCTGCCCTTACCTGGTGCAGATACGTCTGATACGGCAGAGACAGTTCCAGGACCAGATATTAGTCTCGACTGTTTTTCTTCAATCGACCTTTCAGAGCTATATTCCATTTTTTCTGCATCGAAACCGTCAACCTGTATTTTGGACCCAATCCCAACCAAGCTGTTTAAGGAAGTCTTTCCCTTAGTTAGCAACTCCATATTAGATATGATCAATATGTCTTTACTGGCAGGCTATGTACCACAGGCATTTAAAGTAGCGGTAATCAAACCTCTACTTAAAAAGCCTACTCTGGACTCAGGAACTCTGGCTAACTACAGGCCTATATCCAACCTTCCTTTTTTCTCGAAGATCCTGGAGAAGGTGGTAGCTAAACAGCAGTGTGACTTTCTCCATGACAACAGTTTATTTGAAGAGTTCCAGTCAGGATTTAGAGTCCACCATAGCACTGAGACTGCACTAGTTAGAGTTACAAATGATCTACTTCTAGCCTCAGACAGGGGACTTCTGTCTGTGCTCGTCTTGTTAGATCTTAGTGCTGCTTTTGACACCATTGACCATCGGATCCTGTTGTACAGACTGGAGCATTTGCTTGGAATTACAGGGACTGCTTTAAGTTGGTTTGAATCCTACTTATCAGACCGATCTCAGTTTGTACATGTTAATGATGAGTCCTCTATGCACACTAAAGTTTGCCATGGAGTCCCACAAGGTTCAGTGCTTGGACCAATTCTTTTTACATTATATATGCTTCCTCTGGGAAATATTATGAGGAAACACTCCATACAGTTTCATTGTTATGCAGATGATACTCAGCTTTATGTATCAATGAAGCCCGATGGTACCAGTCAGTTATGTCAGCTAGAAACGTGCCTTAAGGACGTTAGGACCTGGATGACCAGAAATGTTTTGCTACTTAACTCAGACAAGACTGAAGTTATTGTGCTAGGCCCTAAGAACCTCAGAGAGACTTTTTCTAGTGATGTGACTGTCCTCAATGACATCAGCCTGGCATCTAGCACCAGTTCTTTTTGATCAAGATATGTCTTTTAGGTCTCACATCAGTCAAGTTTCAAGAACAGCCTACTTTCACCTTCGTAATATATCCAAGATCAGGAATATCCTGTCGCAAAGTGATGCAGAAAAACTAGTTCATGCATTTGTTACCTCCAGACTGGATTATTGTAACTCTCTTTTGTCAGGGTGCTCTGGCAAATCTCTAAAGACTCTTCAACTGGTCCAGAATGCTGCAGCTCGTGTACTGACCAGAACCAGGAAATGGGACCACATCACTCCTGTCCTGGCTTCTCTGCACTGGCTCCCTATACAGTCTAGAATAGAATTCAAGATCCTTCTTCTCACCTACAAAGCTCTAAATGGCCAGGCACCATCTTACCTGAAGGAGCTACTAGTGCCGTACTGTCCCTCGAGAGCGTTGCGGTCCCGGAGTGCAGGCCTGCTGGTGGTACCTACAGTCTCCAAGTGTACTATGGGGGGTAAAGCCTTCAGTTATCGGGCTCCTCTCCTCTGGAACCGTCTTCCAGCCGGGGTCCGGGAGGCAGACACAGTCTGTATTTTTAAGAATAGACTTAAAACTTTCCTTTTTGATAAATCTTATAGTTAGGGCTGGTGCTGGTGTAGACCAGCTCTTAGTTATGCTGCTATAGGCTTAGACTACCGGGGGAACTGGCACCCTGAGCTCCTCTCTCTCTCTCTCTCTCTCTCTCTCTCTGCATATACAGTACATCATATTACTGCATGTATCTATCTATAAATCTCAGTCACTAACCACCTACTTTCCTGGGAGCTCTTGAGCGCTCCTAGGCTCCTCAAGATCGTCGGTTGACGGCTTGCCAGAACATGCATCCTGCATCTTATCCCATCTCTCCCCCTATCCCTTTCCAAGCCCGGCGCAGTCTAGGCCTGTGAAGACTGTTTCGTCATGAGCCGGGGATCCGGCCGAAGATTTCTGCCTTTTAATAAGGCAGTTTTTTCTTACCACTGTAGCTGCTTTGCTAAAGTGCTCATGATGGATAGGCTGGATCTTTGTAACATAACATTAAGTAAGGTCTTTTACCTGCTTTTTGTAACATAATGAGTAAGGTATTTTTACCTGCTCTTTTGTAATGTTAACAGACAAAGAGTAAGGTATTTTACCTGCTTCTTGTAAAGTGTCTCGAGATAACACTTGTTATGAGTTGACGCTATACAAATAAAAGTTGATTGATTGATTTCACTCACTACACATCTTACTGACTGGACCTTTAATGAGTTTAAAATATGTATTTGTGTGGTTATTTAAAGGGCCCATATTATGCTTTTTCTGGTTTTATATGCTCTTTAGTGTGTTTTCCAAGTGTCCTGTGCATGTTTAGGCACATCTACGTGCAAAAATTCAAAGTCTGCAGAAACGCAGCTTCTCCTACGTCCTCCTGTTAGCTGTAGCATTAGCTGCACGTAACACTTGGTTCTAGCCCCCCACGAAAAAAAAATTGTCAGTGTGACGTCTTGTCAGTGTGTGATCACTGATCTAAGTCCATTGGCTCGTTGTGGCAAGCCCAGCAGCTCATGTTGCACGCCTGTTAACTTCTGTAGCACGCCCACGATATGCTGCAGCCTGCGGTAGCACAGTAGTGCTAAGGTGCTAATGTTTATGCTCCCCTCGGACGGAGCCAGTGGCTGCATTCCCAATATGGTAAAAGAGGCGGGACATTTCCAAGAACCGTGCTGAGTGACTGACCAATTACGGCAGAGCCGGCAGGCCGACCAATCAGATCAGACTTGGCACACGTGTGGACTCTGAACGTGGGCACTTCAGAGCCTTAGAGAGAGAGTCAGAAGCGAGCCGGTGCATGGAGCGGCAGTACATGAAAACAGACACTTTTTAACTTTAGCTATTGTGAACATACTTTAGTAGGTACATAGATTAAATATACGAACCCCAAAAAGGGCAGAATATGGGCTCTTTAAGATGATACCATGAAGACGCTGCACAAACGAGCACAGATATAAAATATTTTATTACAATTTAAAGGACATAAACACGTTAACACCAGAATAAACAAACACACAAAGAGCTAAACACTCATTTAATGCAGATCAAAAACATCAGAGTCCATCGTGGTAGTTCCACCTTAAGAGAGTCCGCAGAGCCTCTCGCTGACCTCCCACAGTTTCCTGGCCACGCCGTCGTCTTTGGCCTGGGCGGATACTTCTTCTACGGCACAGCAGAAGAAGTAGCGTCCGCTCAGGTGTTCGATTCCCTCCTGCAGGCAGCAGTGCAGTGTGGTCTGAGCTCCGGCCTCCGGGTCCAGGAACAGCATGTGGGCAATGGGCTCGATGAAAACCTTCTGCCACAGGCTGACGTGACGGGACAGCTCGGTCCGGACGACACCTGCAGGACGAGACGACGAAGGGTTGAAATCAGGAAGTGAGGGAAATAATGCACGACTCAAAGCTTGAAATCTCAAGAAAATACTTTATTCTGAATTATTTAGTCAGCGCTTAAAGAGCAGCTCTGTTCTGTCCTTCCACCCGCTAACATGAAAAGCATGAGGCAGGAACAGTACACATTCCTGCTCTTCCTGTTCATACTGTACAAATAAGCCTCAGGCAGCGAGGGACGCAGCCAAACCCCAAACAGAGCGGGCATGAATGAAAACAGCATGACAGTGATGAAGTCACATCATGACATGCGGCATGCAGAGGGTGCAGCAAAGAGTAGGCAGGCTGGAACGCCTTAAATAAGGAGGCATGAGTGCGATTAGCCAATAGGATGCTTTGAAGCAAATCAGCCGGCCATCAGCTGATGTCATCAGCTGTTATCAAACACGGGCATGGTAGAAGAGCGTGACTCTTGGCTACACTCAATTTGTCGGCTGTGTTATGCCTTCATCGGAGAGCTAAGATAGAGGATAGAATCAGAAATCAAAGAGAGAGAGAGTGGGGAAGGACAGGCGGGAAAGGAGCCACAGGTTGGATTCGAACCCAGGCCGTCCGCTATGAGGACTTAAGCCTCTGTACATGGGGCGCGCACAATAACAGCTAGGCCACCTGTGCCCCCCACACTTTTATATACTGTGAGAAGAAAAAAAACCTCCAGCATAGCGTCGGACTCTGTCGTCCGCCTTCTTGGATTCCCACAGGGTCTTTTTTACATCACGCCTCCTAAGACCCCAAGGCCCAGGTTTGGAGATACCAGAATAACTCTTCAACATCCATGTTTTGGTTTTTACATTTCCTGAAGGTCCGGCAGTAGGGGCTCATTAATCTAAAAGGTGGACACTTTGAGTGTGTGTTTGCACTTTGAGTGTGTGTTTGTGGAGTGTCACCTGGGTGTACGCTGTAGCAGGTGACGTTGGTTCCCTTCAGCCTCTTGGCGAGCTCGTGGGTGAACAGCACGTTGCACAACTTGCTGCTGCAGTATGCCATGAAGAACTGCCAGCTGTAGCTGCCCGTCCCCAGGTCTTTGTTCGCCGCCAGAGCCTGAATGTAAAACACACAAAGGTGCATCAGTACTGATCACACGTGTGAGTTCTCAGCTCTTTACTAAGAATCTCTTTGTGTGAGTTGATATGACATCATGTCACACCTGAGCTCAGAATACCTGACACACCTTTCTGAACGCTCACTGTACCTGAACCTGTTGAGTCATCGAGGAAACATGAGTCACAGAACCAGACCTGAAAACTGCCATGTTTCAGACCTCAGCGAGGATTATTAACACGTTACTCTGTGAGCTAAAGATTAAATTAAGACATTCGAATGGAAAGATTTAAAGAAATCAAAAAGGGAGATATTTAATTTTTAAGTTACAACATGTAAAGCAGATAACAACTAATGTGCAAAAAAAAAAATGTAAACCCTCTTGTAGTATTGGTTTGGTGCCCCCCTGTGGACAATTATGGTACACCTGTTTGTCCAATAATCTCTGCATGTTATTTTTCAACTCGCTCTGAAACTTTGAAAATAAAATGTAAACTAAGGCGAATAAGTGAATAATATCTCAGTCTATTTCAATCTGATGTTCTTTCAAATTTAAATGTGTTAAGGTTCATGGTTCTCCAGTCGCAGCCCTATTTAAAAACTCACTTCAAAGTCGATGTGTCCCCAGCGGTAAGCCATCGAGGACAGCGTGACCACCCGTCCTCCACCCGCCTCCTTCAGACGATCCAGCAGCAGGTAGGTCAACAGGAAGTGACCTAGGTGGTTCACCCCAAACTGGATCCCGAAACCCTCCTCTGTCCGCCCATCGCCCACCAGACCTGCAGGAGACCGAGGGTTAAATTTAAAGTTTTGCTTTTAGCTTTTAGAATGTTATACGCTTTAAAAAAAGCATTTGACAACATAGATCAAAACATATTACTCAATGAAGTGGACAGGTACAGAGTCAAGGTGAGTAACTTTTAAACAACAGACGGTGTGTACATGAGCCAACACACAGTGAGATTAAATATGGAGTTCCTCAGGGGTCAATATTAGCCCCCATGTGTTTATACTTAAAACGATACTTGCAGGGTATCAAGAATATTGAAATGTAATTAACTTGCAGAAGACATTTATTACATTTTTTCTCCAGGGAGAATCTTCAGCTTTTGGAGGTGATCTCAACAGAAATGACAAAATGAGTCTTAGTTTGTGGAGTGCAGGTGTCGGACGGACTTCTTTGTCCACACACAGACTCGGATCGACGTGTTTATCTTAGGTCTACTTCCTTCAGACCTTCCGACCTCCATCAGTCAGACGAGTACAGGGACCTACAATCTTTGATCCCAGGGACTTTTACATACACACACCCGGTATATTTACCTGCGTTGTTGATAAGCAGATCCAGTCTGGACTCGGTCTTCAGGAAGGTTTCTGTGAAGCAGCGGACAGACTTCATACTCGCCAGGTCCAGCTGCATGTAGACCACGTCGCTACTTCCTGTTTCCTGGAACAAGACCATCAACAGATGATGAGGACAACGTTTGATATTTACTTTGATTTAAAAACTGAGAGTCAAATATACAACACTCATGCTATACGTCGCTAGAAAGCTAAGATTCTTGTGATTCCGACCAGGTAAAGCAGTTCAAGATCCAAACAACACAGCAGCCACAATCTACACATCTGTCAGACCAACGACAAGCAAAAACGTCTTTCTGGTTATTTTTTCTGACCGTCTGAAGGTCGACTTTTCTCTTCAGGTCCAAAACGGCCGTGTGGGGGTGTCTTAAAACCGCCTACCTTCTCTGGTCCAAACAAATCCAGAGCATTCAAGACCAGAATCTAAAGTTAGAAGGAGGACATACTGGCTGCTGCATTGTTGTCAGAGAAGCCATAATGTCTGATCATATAGAGCACCCAATGTACAAAGGCTGTAGACCACCAAGCGGGGACCCGGGTTCGAATCTGGCCTGTGGCTCCTTTCCTGCATGTCATTTCCCCCTCTCTCTCTCTATTTTTGTTACTGTGGTATAGAAACAGGTATCGTTATCTTTGTGTTTTGTCTTACAGGAGATCGTGTTGGATTATTAAATGTCTGAAGATTAACGCTGATGATTAGCGTTAAACGAATTCATGCACGTACACATACAAAGATATTTATTTACTTATTATTTGGATTTATTTGATTCTTGTCATTAGAAATTCTTGTTTTCTAAAGTCTCAGACTCAAAGTCACACAGTGAGATGAGCAGTGAATGTTTCTGTGATGCGTCGCCTGGTTTCTAACGATTGTTCTTAAGTCATAAAATGTAGAATCAAAGTAACTCCACCTGTTCCTCCGGTGTGGTATAAAACTTAACACTGTGATTGAGTCTCAGTTAACAAACCTGTTTCATGTGTGAGAGAGAATGAGCTGAATTATCCCGTTACACACCGTGAAACAAGTGACGACATGCAGCAGGAGAGTCTGAGCCCGACTCCTCTGATCTCTTACTCTCTCCTTTAAGTCTCTACCTGTTGGATATCTTCGATGGCGGCCTCAGCTTTGTTGCGGTTCCTGCAGGCCAGGATCACTCGGGCTCCCTTCCTGGCCAGGTGCAGAGCCGTGGCTTTACCGATGCCGGTGTTCCCTCCTGCAGCGGGAAACAAAAAAAACAGTCAGCTACAAGATATGAAACTTTAATTTTGAGCCGTCATGACTCAGGTCTCATGATTCTCCTCCTCCTCCTTTGTAAGACGGAGTGCAGTATGATTACAGATGGATCAGAACAAATCTGGTTTAGCCTCCGGATCCACCACCCCCTACTTAAAGACAGAGTCAGCAGCTTGTTCCTTCAAAATAAAATACAGACTTCTCCTAAAGTAAAGCTGCTCCATTGTCCCTTCTGGGCCTCCATACATGTGTGGTGGTGACTGTGTCTGCAGAGACTCTGTCCTCTGACTGGATTTTACTGTTCTGCTTTGTTCTGGTTGACTTGGGACGTTTCTGGGCGGAGCTGGTGTGTTCCCTCCAGCCAATGACAGCGCAGCAGGTGAGTTTAGGAGTGGATACAGTTCAGTGATTGACCGATGAATATGACGGACGAGTGACGGGCGCTGTACAAATAAAGATTGATTGATGTGTTTACAAGCTGCAGCGAACATTTCTACTGACTCCGCCTTTAAAGGCACACATTGACGACCCACTGACAACATCTCCGCAACCCACTTTTGGGTCCCGACCCACCACTTGGGAAACACTGGCTTCGAAAATCAGTGAGAGGTGTTTGCACCAAAATAAAAAACAGAGTTTGCTGACTTACTTTTGATCTCAATTTGTTTGGAGCAAATGAATCAACATGTCTGATAAGATGACATCACTTAGTAAGGTCTTTTACCTGCTTTTTGTAAAGTGTCTCGAGATAACACTTGTTATGAGTTGACGCTATACAAATAAAAATTGACTGATTGATTGACTTATCATCTAACATCTTTGAAGGTCACATATTCTCCTCCTCTTCAACCACTTTAAATAAATCTCAGAGCTCCCCAAACATGTCTGTCAAGTTTCTTGTTATTGTTTACAGTCTGCGGTCAAAACCTGCAGAATCAGAGACCGGCCGTTAAATTGTGTTGGGCCCTTATTTGAAGATTTACCGTAATAATAATGACGTATAAATAAAGGACAATTCAAATCGAAGAGACAGAAAATATATAAATATGGCTAGCTTTTATTTTACAATCACAAGCTAGCCAAGCTCAGAATGTAAACAACCATCGCGACAAAATGAGAACATATTGTTAGCATTTTTATTGTTAGAGAACTGATTTATATTTCTTATTTCTATATTTAAAAACTAAAGAAAAACAAATCATGATGATGTCGCAGCGTAAGCTCAGTGTTTTTACATCCCTGGTGTTTTTATTTAAAGTGTCAATGATTCAAACATTCAGAAATATCATCAGAACTGATCCACCTTTAGTTTAATCTTTTACTCTTTAATCCGTGTGTTTTGTTAAAAACAGACTCTACGATCTGCTTCGCGATGCTGTAGGAAACTTGTTGTGTACCTGCAGAAACGTAAAGCAGTGCTACGCCAGAGACTCACCTGTGATGATGATGGTTTTTCCCGCTATGGCGGCGTTTCCTTTACACCTGGACCCCTTGAAGATGGTCCGCGTGAGGAGGACGTATCCGCCCAGCAGCACTCCCGCGAGCAGCAGCACATGGATCATGATTCAGACAGGTGAGAGAGTCGAGATCCACCTGAGAAACGTGAGAGTCTCGGCCGGCGTCTCGGCGCGCACTCTTATACACCTGGGGGAGCCCAGGGACAGGCCCACCATCATCGGCTGTGATTGGCCGCCTGCTCAGTGAGAGGCGGGACCTAATGACACGGTTTTATTAACTGCTGATTTCAGGTGAAGGAGTTTCTGTTTTTCTCTAACTGTTCATGTTTAATCTTTTTTAAAGTATTTCTCTTTTGTATTTTTACTCCAGTGATAGATAAACAGTTTATTTATAATTGTATTCATTAAAACGTTTCTTTAAATTAGAGTTTATTCTGATTGGTGCTTCTGTCTCTTCTCATACAGGAATGTGAACTCTGTACACCAGGCGCTTAAAGCACTTCAACAGGAATGTGCCTACATGGTCAAAAAAACAAAAGGTGTATCATTAAAAAAAATTAGAAATCTCAGGGACCAAGTTTGGAAGCCCTATAATAAAAATAACAAAAAATATTAAAGGAGAAATGTAAGGAAGACAGATAGTGGGAGGTTATCCAACAAGAGAGCTACAAGGGATCGGACTGAAGAGGAAATAAGACCGGTAAAGATTCAACAAAACCTTGACAGTTCAGAGGCGTGCCCCTATGTAGTCTTTCATGAACGTCATCCCCCGCTCTCTCCTCCCAACGTGTCCTGCCTCTCTTCAGCATCCCGATCTAATAAAGTCAAAGAGGCCCAAAAGGAAAGTTTAAAGATTCAAACATATCACAGATCAAAGATACCGCCTTCATCTGGAATAAGAAGCTTCGTCTCGTCCAGTGGTTCCAGACGTTTTTACGCTCCTGGCGACACTTTGACTCCACCAAACTCCACCAAGCTTATTGCTCAAATTAATTAGTTTCCCGTCCTGTTGTAGTTTTTCTGCTGTGTTACAGAGATCATCGAGTGTTAACCTCCACTGTTGAAAAATTAAGCAGATGCTGAAGTGTAAAATCCTGCAGTTCCTCGAGTGTCCACTAGAAACTGGTTGCAGGAGCACAGGAAGTCACATACACACCCATTCTAAAAAGCCTGTTTTTACAGCAGAGATTAACATGTTAACAGCCTGGTTCAAAAAACCAAACAGGTCTGATTAGCTCAAGTCTCGATCGACACACACTGTACGGGGGGTGAATGTTTTGTCAGGAGGCTTAAAACCCACCTCAGCTCCAGATCTCAGCCTGATGTTATGTTGACTGAAAGTTAGACTGAGACAGAATTGCTAACGGCCCACAGTTGTCTGTGGTGTTGTAGTGAAGACCACAGTAACCAAGATCAGAGTGCTTAGGGACCGAGACAAGACCAGGACCAAGGCAGGGCGAGACCAAGTCAAGACCAAGACCATAATTATCACAGAAAAATCCTCATCTTGTGTGCAGGGGGCGTGTCCCTCATTTGTGGCCGTAACCGGGGGATAAAAATCAAACTACAAATGAAATGAAGCTATTTGTTCTTTTAGAAAGAGGCAGGAAAACCTGGGGTAGGGGATTACAACTCGCTCACAGAAGAACTCCCATAAAAAAACTTGTTTTTATAAGAGCTCGATAAAGAGCTCGCTGCTCGCCCCTTGCTGCTCGGATCTACTCGGGGAGGTTGTTCCTCAGCAGACATACATTCTATATACTCTGTTGTTTTAAGGTTAGGGTTGGGTTTGTCTCTCCAGTGCCAACACATGTATTTTTTTAAACTCTCAGAGTGATTGTTGGTCTTTGTCATCTTCAGGCCCGCCAACAGAAATGTCTGGGTCCTTAAAGGACAGCGTGATGGGCCCTCCTAGGATCTAATTTAAATCAACGTATGCATATTCAGTGAGTCGTGTGAGCGTTAGCCTCCATGCTAACGTTAGCTCCCTCTGACTGATCAGCCTTTAGTTCTGACTGAAATAAGTTTGTTAGAGTTCATGTTGGGGTTAAATGCTCGAGTCAGTTCACTCCCTTTTTTCATCTTTGTTTCTGGCGTCCTGACTCTGTGCAGGTCCTGGAAAGACTTGAATCATTCTGACGTAACTGAAATAACAGAGAAGTTCACTGAGTGTGAGTGTTTCGGCGTAAAATAAAACCTGGTCACTGTGTTTCAGTTAACCTCCGTGGACCCTCCTCGTGCGACGGGGCCCCAGAAAGCTTTTTTTGTCGTGTCCTTGAGATATCATCATCTCTTTCATCTTCTGATCTCAGGATATCGACACTTGTTTTCACGTGATAATGAATTTCAGCAAATCCGTTTGCAGAAAGAAAAGCAGCGTTGCTAGCCCGAGATCAGGAGATAAATACGTCTAGACCTCGAGAAATAAGAACAGAATTTGACTTGTTATGACGGGAACATGGAGTCTGATCAAACGTGTGAATGTGAGAAATAAAGAGAATCTGTCGGAGAAGGTGTTTCATGCAAAGAATATAATAAATATTGCTTCTTTGCTCCTCCAGTGTGTGCGTGTGTGTGGGTGTGTGTATGTCTGTGCATTAACCCCCACCCTGGACCGACCCTGGACGCAGCACCCTCAGGGACTCACCTGCGGGACTGGTTCTACCTGCCTGTGAGTCACAGCTCAGACCGGTCTGACAGGTTCAG
Organism: Labrus mixtus; assembly: GCF_963584025.1. Lineage (NCBI taxonomy): Eukaryota > Metazoa > Chordata > Actinopteri > Labriformes > Labridae > Labrus > Labrus mixtus. The sequence continues at coordinate 8,367,052 of NC_083629.1, read as the reverse complement.
GTCCTCCTCAGCTCCGACTGAAACTATGCGGCTGTATGTAAATATCGACCTAAAGAATCCCTGACAGAGATCGACATTAAAACACGTGCAATTACCCGTGCAGGAGTAAGTAGAGAAACCTGCACAGTTTAAAAACAGGTAAAATTAGTCCTGCACAGAGGGGAGGAGATCTACAGGTGCACAGTGTTTATATTGCAGGTGCAGCAGAGTCTGAGAGGAGGTTGTGCAGACTTTAATGTGCAGCTTCTCTCATATGTTATTTGTCAAGATAAACACCAAAGTGTCCAAATAGAGGCTGTCTCTCTTAAAGACATGCTGTGCAGTTGACAGTCCGAGCGTCACTGTGTGATTTCCTCCCGTTATGAAGAAGCAGAACGTCATCAACTACCAATGTGCATGGAGAGAGAAAGGCTTCAAGAGGTCAAAAAGCTCCAGCCACACTTAGTGTATGAAGATCAACTTGATGTGTTTCAGCTTGTGGCGTTCATCAGGGTCTTCCTTCTTGACCTTTCCTCCTGCCGTAACAGCGAGGTGTTGTACAATCATTCACATCATGTCACTCGGTGTGATGGACGCTCATCGAGACTGTTTAAAGGTCACAGTCTCAACACAGTCATTTGAAGTCTTCTTGAAGGGGAGGAGCATCACCATGGGCCTGTGGTTGATGAATTCACATCCTGATGTGATGAGTCTTTCCTTCAGCTAAATGCTTTGAAAACAAAAGACTTGATTATTGATTTTAGGAAGACTCAATTCAGTCCTCTGCCAACCATAGTAACGGGTGCTGGTATTGAGATAGCCTACAACTGCATGTAGGCTGGACAACAAACTGTCCTTTGAGCAACAAGCCGTTGCTATAAAAAAGAAGGTCCATCAGAGGTTTGTATCCTGTATGTATCCTCTGAGATGATGACCCTCTTTTATAAAAGTTTTATTGAATCGGTTTTAATGTTTTGTATTATTGCCTGGTATGGTAATCTGGCTCTAGCCAATAAAAACAGACTTGGTAGCCTGGTTAAAGTGGCGAGCAAGATTGCAGGGAGGAGTCAAGTCCAGCTGAGCGACCTCTACAGCAGACAGGGGCTGCATCCGAATTACCAAGTACCTACTCAATCTGTCAGTAGGCAGTACCTACTATCTGTGCTGTATACTGTTAGTACCTACTATTCAGTATGCACACACAGTAGGCAGATATTTGTTCATACTTCTTCTGATTCATTCAGTATGGAAGTGACTTCATTTACGTTACCAGCCGCATTCACCCGTTTTTTTTAGTTTTTTTTGTTTAGCTTTATTCAAGAAGAGTAAAGCGCATATACAGTCAGGTAAACAAAAAATAATATCACAATGTAAATCAAGTAAAAGACAGATTAAATAACTAAATAACATACAGTACATAAAGAACAGTACAAATGAAAGACAGTAATATACAGAATATAAAATAAACCAATAAAGACACATTTAAATAGTGAAATCATTATTTAAATAGAGGGGGAAAGGTTTTATAATAATGCAGATATTTGTTATATTTTCTGTTGTTAATTAAAAGTAGTGATTTCAGTCGGGACTTTAACTCTAGATTAAAAATTGATTCAATTAATCCACGCTCGTTTGTTTTGATTTGGAGGCAGATGTGAAGTGATGATTTACATTTAATTTCGCACAGCATTGTGGGTAAAATACAATTAATTTCCTGAAAGCACGCATCCGATCCATACTGCATAAAACCCGGAAGTTAGTATCCATACTGAAATGTTCAGTCTACTGAGGTGGACCCAAAAAATGCATACTGAATGACCACGACAGTTCAGTATACTGAAACTCCATACTGAAAAGTACGTACTGCCTACTGAACTGTGACAATTCAGAAACGGCCAGATGCTCAGAAAGGCGACTTCTCTCCTGCAGAGCCCAGATCACCCTCTCTATGCAGACTTTAGTCTTCTCCCCTCAGGCAGACGGTACAGACTGCCTGTGGTGAAGACTATGAGACACTGGGTCTCATTTGTACCTGCTGATATTTGTCTGTTGAATAGCAGTTGAATTCTAATTTCTTGCTCAGTGCACGCTGCACTCTGGATCATCTCTGCTGGGCTTCATGTTTGATGTTGTATGTATTTATGCACATGATGTTTGGATGATTTATTAGTGTTGTTTATATATTTGTATGTGTCCAGCTGTAAACTAATTTCCCTGTGGGGACAATAAAGACACCTTTGACCTTTGACCTTCTCCTCCACTCCAACAAAGTGTCAATAAGCCTCAGAGCTCTCCAAAACCTGTCTGTGAAGTTTCTTGTTCTAAATCCACTCTGATCCTGTTACGGCCTCAGCCACAACCTCAGCCTTCCATGTGTTTTCAAGCCTCTCCACTTCCTCCTCCTTGCTGCACACCTGCTTCTCATCTACAATCAACCCTGCAGTGTTGTGAATGAGCTGTGTCTGACCACGCCCCCTCTCTGGAAGGGCTTGGGTGTCTCGGTCTTTCTCGCTCCGTGTCATATTGTTTGCGGTGAGAAGGCAGACTCAGAGGGCAGAACAAACACCTAGCTGTGGGAGTGTCACCCACCTGGGGGAGGGGTTACTGCCCTTTGTGATGTCATGAAGGGAAAATCTCCTGGTTTTTTTTTTAACTTCTTTTTATTTCAGTTAAACACATAATATTGCACAGTACAGTCAAATGTTCTTCAGTGTTAGCAAAGGCAAATGTCTTTTAGGACATCCCGTAAGTAAGTGTCCAAGTAAGTGTCCGTTTACAGCTACAGGAATGGGTATTGTTCATTATACAGTGCAGACAAGGCAGCAAGGAGAAAAAAAAAGGGTAAATACATTGTAACATCACCACATGTACATACATATATGGACCCCCACACATCAATTTAAATATACACATATGCACACCCACAGACAAGTGTGGAAACATACATATTGGACAAATTAGTTGTTTCTCAACTTCTTCCTCCCCACACACACATCATTTGCAAAAGAAGGTGTTTATTGGAGACCATTTAACCAAAAAACCTGCTGTTTTTAATGTTAACTTTGCAGTTTTGAATTCCATATTATATACCTCTTTAACTCTTTGTTTCCATTGTGTTAACGTTGGGGGCTGCTGCTTTAGCCAGGAGACAGTTATCATCTTCTTAGCAATTAGAAGAAGGATGTTATTATTACCTTCTATATTATCAGGCAATATTCCTAAAATAAAATAAGAAGGTTCTAGAGGCAATTCTATATTTAAACATTTTTCAATTTCTTTTTTTATGTTTTGCCAATAGTTTGTTAACTTGGGACAGTCCCAGAAAATATGGGTGCGGTCTATGGGTGCGGTCTATGGGTGCGGTCTATGGGTGCGGTCTCCTACCAAGCCGAGCCCCTCCAGCATTGATTAGAGGTGTTACCAAATTTGGAAGTGATAAGAGGGGTCTTAAAAAATCTCAACTTTCCATTCGAACTCCTTTCATTTGGGGCTATTTGTTACTTTGTGTACCTCTCTACATGACAAGACCCATTTCTCGTCTGAAATAATGGTGTTCATCTCTAGTTCCCATTTCTCCTTGATATCAAAACTGTTATCCATTGGCTCTTCTTGTAATATTTTGTAAATATATGATATTATCTTCTTTTTAATAGTTCCTGTAGCTGTCGCAGAAAATTATATTTCTTTGAACAGGATTTGTTGTAATTACAGAGAAATTTTTTTATTTTGAAATGTGTTCAGATTCTATGCTCTGTTACTGACACCTACTGGTGTAATTGTGTATTGCTCTGAGTGTTCAGCATGCAGTGTTCACATGTTTAATTGAAGCAATAAAACGTGCTGCCAGAAGCTAGTACCAATGGTAGGACACAGATGAAGGAGACGCGTCAGTGAAGAACTTTAAAAGACTGCAAAGCCTAAACATTTCTGGTTAGAAGGCGCACACGGTATGTAATTGTATTTTTATTTGTAAAGGACATTTTGTTTAGCTTTTGTATAGTCATCTGTGCTCATAAATGCTTGTGTCTTTATTTACTTCATTTTAGTTTTTCACGGTGTTTGCTGACAAAAGGAAAATAATAAATATTGGCCAAACATCAGTTGGAGCGTGGCTTATCTGTACCAGATGAAGAAACTTTGGGAGCAGTTATAGTTCCCTTAATTGTTCAAATAAAAAAATTCTCTATATTAGACGGTAATGCACATAGTCTTTCCCACTCTTTGTGTTTTTGTAAATAGTGTCGAAGCTGTAGGTATCTGAAAAATCGTGACCCGGAAGACTGTATTTATGTTTAATTTGTTCAAAGGACTTTTAACCTTGTTTTTAAAGTGTTTTTTTCCCACATATTATTGATTTTATTTAAATTCCAGGTTTTATGATTTAAGAATGGGGTTGTGTTTAACGGCATATAAGGGCAAGTACTCTGTTCTATCCCAACACACAAGGTATCTTTATCCTGAGTCAACCATGCAACCATTGACTTAAACTGGGCTGCCCAGTATTTTTTTAGATTAGGTAAATCTAGGCCCCCATTTTCTTTTGAGTAAAGAAGCCTTTTTAACTTTATCCTGGGCCTTTTATTTTGCCAAATAAATTGAGATAGCCACTTGTTGGTTGTTTTAAACGTGGACATGGGAACCTCTAGCGGTAAAGATTGGAACAGAAATAGCAGCCTTGGTAATATGTTCATTCTAATTGTCTCCACTCTCCCTATTAAAGATAAGGGAAGGATTTCCCATCTCGTAAGATCATTCTTTATCTCACATAATAGTTTACCGTAGTTAGCCTTAAATAGCTGCGATGTGTCAGAGGTAATGACAATCCCAAGGTATCTGAAGCCACCATGAGAAAAACAAAATTAAATTTTTTCTGCTAGGTGTTGAGGCCAATTCCTAAACAACATCATTGCCTCAGATTTTGATTGGTTAATTTGGTAGCCTGACAGCTCGCCATATTATTTTATATTACTCATTAATGCAGGAACAGAGGCAATTGGATCACTGATATATGTTAAAATGTCATCAGCGTACAAGGATATTTTGTGCTGTGTTTGACCTACATATTTTATACCTTTAATATTTGTATTTTGCCTTATTAATGCTGCTAAGGGCTCAATGTTAATTGCAAATGACAGGGGACTGAGGCAATCTCCCTGTCTGACCCCTTTTTTTTCAAGACCAAAAAAATCTGACCAGCAACCGTTTACTCTCACACACGACTTTGGATTTGTATATATAACCCTTACCCATTCAACAAATTCCGGATGGAATCCCATAGCATCCAAGGTTTTATGTAAAAAGTGCAAACTCACAGTATCAAAGGCTTTCTGTGCATCAAAACTAATCAACATAGAATGTTGAGTACTTTTCCTTGCACAGGAAATTATATTTAATGTTCTCCTTATATTATTTGATCCTTGTCTGCTGGGAATAAAACCAATTTGGTCTGGGTTAATCAACTTTATTATAATTTTTTGTATCCTTTTTGCCATGATAATTGTAAGTAACTTCAGGTCATTACAAAGTAAACTAATAGGCCTGTAGCCCTCAAACGGCCTGTTTGAGCACACATTTTGTGAAAAGTGGAGCAGGGAAAAGATGGAGAGAATGGGCTTTTCTCATCATTGGGGTGTTTGGACCAGAGAAGGTAGGCGGTTTTAAGGCCCCCCCACATGGCTGTTTAAGACACCCCTCGGTTTTCCAGATATGAGAGCAGTTATCAGGTCAAACCAACAGGTGTTGCAGCGATGGAAGCGGGCAAGAGAAGTGGTTCAGATAGAAGTGATTGTACCCGACCTAAAAAGCCTCTGCATGTTTCTAATAAGCTCCACGAGCAGAAACATGCTCAAACTAGGATCAACATTGGAGATGCTTTTGAAAAATGGAGAGAGGTTAGAACACAGAAAGGTTTACAGACCGATGCAGAGCTGGATAAACACTGAAGCTTCAGTGTTCACCACATGACAACCTGTGTGAGCATCGACTCTAGAGAGGAGGGGGCGGGGGGAGACAGCTCTCTACAATGTTTAGAATTTGGACTGCAGTACCCATTTTAAACACTAGGTGTTAGAGTAACATATTGGTCCTTTAAATTAAAAACGCTTTTTAAGTGAATGATTTCACGTAAAATATTTATTTTAAAGAACAATAACAATATTCAAATTTAAAGAATAGATGCATGGTCAGTTTGAAATATTATCAACATTTAGTTTGTCCTGTAATGTTTATGAGATTAAATCAATATAAATGTAAACAATAATATTGTTGCTAATGTTGGCTGTTCACTCATCTACAGTTGAAGTAAACATTGAGTCACTGTTACATGATTATAAATCAATGTTTATCATGAAGTACAGACAGTTCTGAACTCTGCAGTGATGCGTTCAAGGACAAACAGAATCTTGAGTTGTCACATTGTAATGCTGTACAATATGAGTACAAAGAAACATACTTGTTATATCTTTAAAAAGAGTCTCTTTATGAGAATTATTGCAGGGAAAGAAGAACAAAGCTCAGATTTTAATTTCTGATTTTAGGACAGACCGCAGAAACTCTCGCTGAGCTCCCACAGCTTCTTCGCCGTGGCATCGTCTCTCGCCTTGAGGTTGGTTAGCGGAGCACAGCTGGAGAAGTAGTGTCCACTGAGGTGTTCGATTCCCGGCTCCAGGGCACAGTGGAGTGTGGTCTGAGCTCCAGACTCAGCGTCCACAAGGAAAGGGGCAAAGATGGGTGTCACCACGAGCTTCCACAAGAAACCCGCGTTCCGAGCGATCTCTGTCTTTATGATTCCTGCACAGACGAGAGAAAAACAGTTAGTCTGACTCTGTTTCAAGTTTCCTTCAACACAGGGTGATGTTAATTTAGTAAATTACGGTCCAATTAGACCAGAAAGAGGGGGAGGAGTTAGGGCGGGCTATATATGATTGACAGGTCACTATTGTCAGGTAGTCTTACTGAAACTGAAACCAGCCTGTGGTCTACGCACCTGGATGGAGGCTGTAGCAGGTGACGTCGGAGTCTTGCAGCCTCTTGGCGAGCTCGGTGGTGAACAGGATGTTGCACAGTTTGCTGTGGCAGTAGTTCTTGAGCAGCTGGAAGTCGTTGTCGCCCAAACTTAAATCTCTGTGAGTCGTCAGACAATTGAAATCCACTTTCCCTCCCTTGTGGCCATCAGATGACACCGTCACAACGCGGCTTGGACCGCTCGCCTTTAGCCGGTCCAGGAGCAGGACCGTCAACAGGAAGTGACCCAGGTGATTTACACCAAAGATCATCCCGAAGCCGTCCTCTGTTTTTCCATTTGACAGCAGACCTGAAGACAGACACACCACGGATAATAAACTTGAGTTTTCACTTTACCAGAAGTTTATATGATTCCACACCTGTTTGTTACCATGGCAACTAAAAAAGAAGTCCTAGACACCCATGTTTTGTTACCTTTGATACTACTGATCATTAAAATGACAGAGACTGATCATTTTCAAACATTAGTCTGTAAACGTATGTCTGCTTTAATAAACTGTAAACCAGTGATCCATTGTACATTAACCCGTGAGGATAAAACGCTGACCAGCATTGTTGATGAGCAGATCAAGTCTGGACTCCGAACGCAGGAAGTTTTCAGCGAATGATCGCACGGACTTCAGACTGGACAGGTCGAGCTGCATGAAGACCACCTGGTTGTTCCCCGTCTCCTGAACACAGAGTAAGTGTCGACATCTTTGTTGGTTTTAAGACAAAATACCCTCAAAGGGACAGGGACATTTACAAAAGTACAGCCGCGTATCATCAGCAGAAGTAAATGTAATGTAAACAGAAGAGAAGAGGACCGAGCATATAACCCTGAGGTACGCCAACTGTCAGCTGTCAGTTCAATTATCTGCAGAAAAAGTTTACGTTTTGGAGCCCTTCACAGTAGGAAACATTTAGAAGCTGTTTCATCTTTACCTGGATGATGTCCTTGATGGCGGCCTCTGCTCGGCCTCTGTCCCTGCAGGCCATGATCACTCTCGCCCCCCTCCTCGCCAAGTCCATTGCTGTGGGCTTACCGATGCCAGTGTTTGCTCCTGGAGACGATGGATAAAGTTGAGCAGAGTTTTTAATTAATCCATGAAAGCAAAATTTCTGTTAGTTCCACCAGTTTCTTCCAGACAGACTGTTGTCTTAGAGACAGGACGGACGTGCAGCGCTTTTCTTCGAAGCGAACAAACGCTTCATGCAAGCTCTCTCGAGTGCAAAGCCAGTGCTTTTCTGCCCGGAAAAAAATGCTAGGTGAGCACGGGGCCTAAGAATTCTATTTTTGTTGCTGTGGTAACAAAAATCAATATCGTTTGATTTTTCCAAGAATGATGATTGTTGATCATAATTATTACTATATTAAAAGATTAAACAATTTACAGAACATTTTAAAACTAGGAAACACAAAGTGGCTGAAACTGATCTTCAGGGACCACTTGTTCCAAAGTAACGGGATAGAATCTAATAATCTAATCCTGGTGTTAGTCCGGATGAAACCTCCAGTTTGTGTTGTGAGAAGGATCAGGATTACTTGATCCAAAACATAAGGATCAGGATCACCCTGATCCCAGCAGAGAGCGGCTTCATGCTGAATTACAGGAAACGAGATGCAAGAAAACTAAAAAAATGTTGCAACAAAACAACATTTTTACAGTGTAGCTGATATCTTAAGAAATCATAAATCATATTTTTCACAAGAGATAAGTTCTGTTTCAGGGACCGAGTAGATAAGGTACACATTGATTTTTCTTCATGAAATATTTAAACAAAAAGCATCTTTATCGAACATGAAATGTCACATTCACACCAGCTGTCAGGATAATTCAATTTGTGTGGGTTACGGCGCCCCCTGTGGACTAAGTATGTAGTGTAAAGTCAGTTAAAAGCTCTGGTAATTCAGATTCGGGGATCCGTTAAAAGTGTGTACCTGGATCAGGGTGATCCTATCCAGGTTTTTCTTTGAACAACCGGGGTCAGAGTGATCTGGATCACATGATCCTTTGAAGAAAAAAAGTGGATTACGAAATCCAGATCGTTGTTATCCAGTTATTACCTTTGGAACAACCAGGGCGTCATGAAATGATTTACTAAGCGTTAATAACGAGCTCAGATATTTAACATATAAAGGTAGACTCAACAGAAAGAGGTACTTCATAGTTTGAGGCGTTTCAGAGGCTCTGAGTGTGTCTCCTGTCTGTTCTGAACATTTCTCTCTGTCACTCCGAGCAGCGCCGAGTTTCAGCACTTTGCATGTTTCTCATACCTCCTCTGTAGGAAGTGATCTATTCAGCCAGCAGTGTCAACACAATCCTTTAAGTGTCAGTGTCATTATCTGCTGCAGCCTGCAGCTCGGCCTGTGGACTCACCGGTGACGATGGCAGTTTTCCCGTTTAACTTCACGTCACTTTTACACCTCGGCATCTTTAAAACAGTCAAGTGAAGGAGGAAATAAAGTCCGACTAACGCGGCCCCGAAAAGCAGCAGCTCCAGCAGCATCCTGACTGCAAATACGCAAAAATAAAGTCCCTATAAGAGGAAGAGTGCAGCTGTTCACGTCTGCCTGCCTTGTGTGAGAGGCCTTTATGTAACAGCTTATCTGCAACTGCGGCCAAGCCAGCCGCTCCTCGAGTTTACATGGTGAGGTGAGCCGGCCCTAAATTTTAAGTGCCCACGTATTCTGATCTTTATGGTAAATGCTCCGTCCTGCAGAGCGAGCAGACAGAGAGAGCGATTTTGACCCGTTATTAATCTCCTTTTCCAGACAAAAAAAAAATCTTCCATAAGTAGAAAATTATTCTGATATGGGTGGACTTAGTACGTCCTAGACTACGTGCACAAGTAATATGAAGTACTTTTACTGTGTACTTTTTGTGAAATCCACAAAATCAATGGATTTCACAAAAAGTACACAGTAAAAGTACTTCATAGTACCTGTGCATGTAGTTTAGGACGTACTAAGTCCAACCATATCAGAATCATTGTCTACTTATGGATGAATTTTATTTTACAAGACATCAAAGTCATAAAAAAGACTCATTATAGTGCTTTATAATGGACTTTGACAATGGATTTCACAAAAAGTACACAGTAAAAGTACTTCATATTACTTGTGCACGTAGTCTAGGAAGTACTAAGTCCAACCATATCAGAATCATTGTCTACTTATGGAAGAACATATATTTTTATATTTTTTTCCCAGGAAAACACCTTATTTTGAAAAACGGAAGTTATCGCAGACTCGCAGTATTATTCTCAAACTAATTTCACCGACCTCCGAAGCTATTCCCTGAACAGTATTTTGTTTGCTCCCGTTTCATACACGTATATCTCATAGTCAGTTTTATGGTAAGACCTAGGCATTTAGCACTTCACTTCATCGCTCTCTCTCTCTGCTCGCTCTGGAGTCCGGAGCATTTACCATAAAGATCAGAATACGTGGGCACTTAACATTTAGGGGCGGCTCACTTCACCATGTAAAAGCGAGGAGCGGCTGGCTTGACCGCAGTAATCTGCAGCTCCCCTCGCACTTCCTTCTTCACAAACGACTTCAAACCTCTAGTTACAACAGATTGCTTCTGTTTTCTACAGAACTCAGCTGGAAGCTCCTCCCCCCCCATGGGTAAAATATTCAGGCTATTAATCATTTTCAGAGAAACATGTCAGAGAAAGTCTGAGTTTGTCAAGAGGGAGGAGTGTTGAGTTGCACTTTTCAGGGGAGATGATGGATAAAAGACAGAAAAACATGAGCAGAGATTTATCGAAGCTGCAGATTCATCTTGATCTGTATCACTCAAAGTTAAAGAAATTTGACTTTTGAACAGATGTTGACGGCTTGAAGAATGGCTGCAGTGCCCTCTAGTGGCTGATATGAAAAAAAGTAAATATCATGTTTATATTTTTGTCCAGAAATGTGGGAATTGTCTCATTTTGGTTGAAAGTAATCTCCATGTTTTTAGGAATAGAAACTATAATAACCAACCTAACAAACACACACACTTTGTACATTTCACTTGTTATATTTGGTGTTTTTTATGTTCTTGGTTTCATCATCAGCTCTGGGGAAATATTTTAGTCTTTAAACTTCATGTGTGAGTTTTGTGCTTTTTGTTTCACTTGAGTTTCATGCAAACATCCCAGGATAGTTTTTTTTCCCCACTTGTAGTTCCTCCATCGTCTAACTCAGTGGTTCCAAAAAGTGGGGGTCAGGATCCCCCTGGAGGTCGTGGGTCGCGAGATGCCTTAAACAACAAAGACACAAACCATGTGTTACCAGCTCGGATAGAGTGGATAGTACAGTTTGGAGTTCTGTGCTCATGGTTTCTTTTGATTTGGAATCATCCTTCTCCACCCCAGATCCATGTCCATGAAATACAGCGAGCCAACAAATCATGACATTACTCTGGATTCAGACTTTAGCAGTCAGATCACCGATGTTACCAGAGCAGCATTTTACCATTTAAAGAACAAATCAAACCTCAGAGCCTTCATGTCCCAAACAGACACAGAGAGATGAGTCCATGCATTCATCTCAATCAGATTAGATCACTGGATGATCAAACCACCTGTAGGAAGACTTCAACTTATTCAAAGCTCTGCAACCTGACCCGTATGAGAACATCTGAAAGCATCACTCTGGTCCTCTAAACACTCCACCTGCTCCCCGAACGACACAGAACCACTTTTAAATCCTTTTACTAGTCCATAAAGTTCTCAGTGGTTCAGCTCCTGTCCACATTTCTGACCTGCTCACAGACTACTACCCGACCCGACCCGACCCGTCAGGTCTCCAGGTGGAGGTCTGTTAGCCGTACCCAGAGTTAGATCAAAGCTTAGAGAGGGGGCCTTTAGTTACTGTAGTCTTTCTCTCTCAAACAAACTACCTGTTGAACTGAGGTCCAAAACATCTGTTCTCCCAAACATACCAATAGTTACTCTGTGTGTGTGTGTGTGTGTGTGTGTGTGTGTGTGTGTGTGTGTGTGTGTGTGTGTGTGTGTGTGGCTTTATTGATTTGATTTCTGTAGAAACATTCTGTTGTTGTATTTCTATGTGTTTGACCTGACTGTAAAGCACGTTGAGCTCACCTGTAATCTGATTTATAAATTAAATTGCGACAGCTTTTAGGGATTCAGCACCCGGCTGTTAAACACTGTTTTTCTTTAGAATCAGTTTTATTGACAGCATGTTGAGTGTAACAGACTGTGAGCTCAGACAGGAAGTGTTTTCTGTAGAAGCATCAGAGAGGAAAGCTACGGAGTCCTGCGAGGTTCAGGTAGGAAAAGATAAAAAGTTGTTTGTAGATCCGGTCCCAAACATATATGTGCACATGGATTAACAATCTGTGGACGTGTTTCCTGAACTGTGGGACTGGATTAACAAACGGCTTCTTATCTGCTCTCACATGAGCCTCGCGGGGCTCCGTAGAAAGCCGACACTGAGCACGGTGAAAACTTCCGATGAGACTTTTATTAGAAGCTGCAGGCACTGAGAGGTCCGGTCTTTGGTCTGAGTCTTTAGTGTCTCTGCTCTCATCAGTTCTTCCAGAAGTTCGGGTTCTGCGCCAACCTCCTCTGGAAGTTCTCGTACCATTTGAGGATGCAGCTGGAGGGGATGAAGGTCTCTGAGGGGTTCGGGGTCATCTGAGCCTGTGTGACGGCGAAGGACGAGGCGTAGTTGTAGAGACTGTCCAGCATCTTCTGAGTGAACTGCAGGAAGGAGTCCACGGTGGACACGGCGGCGCTGGACACGGGGACCTACGGTTGTCAGGATACCAGAAATGTTAAACTTTCACATGCTACCAGCAAAAACCAAACAATATCAACAACCTGTTTCCAAACTACAGGAACAACAACAACAACAACAACAGAAGTCTGAGGTAAACAATACGGGGGCGCCTCTTATTTTGATCACCAAAAACTGAAATTGTAGAAAATGACTGAGGTTTAAACATGGCATCGAAGAAGTACTAAAACTGTTGACAACCCTGACTGCAACACAGCTCAAGTAGTTGACATAACTTAAGCCAGGCCTCTTGAAAGGAAAACAGCCAATCACAGTTTGGGATTTGGATTTCAAGAGGGTCTAGTCCACCCCTTGTCCACCCCTTGCCCCCCCCCCCCCCTCCCCCTCTGATTCGGCTCTGACCTGCTGGGAAAGCTGCTCCAGAACCTCCACGGACACCCCGACCTGAGCCACGGAGGGCGACGGGGAGGAGGCCATCATCCCGAAGGGGTGCGCGCCGCCCTCCCCTGCCTTCAGCCCGGAGATCTTGAAGATGGCGCTGGGCTTGTCGTTGGTGATGAAGCCGAGCAGCTGCCACACCGGGCCGCCGCTCACCGGGTCAGGGAAGGAGAAATAGACGGCACCGCCCATCCCGGCGGGGAACGGCACCGTGCCCAGCATGAACACCACCACATGGTTCACGTGCTCGTAGTCCGGCAGGTTGAACACGAACTTATCCGAGGCGACCTGCACCGCGTCGGTCTGCACCAAGCGACCGGCGACCAGACAGCCAAACATCCCGCTGACAGCAGCTAGCCGTAATGTAAACAGACCTAGCTTTAGCTTAGCCTGCTAGCTTGTTTAAGTGTGTTTAGTGTAGAAACACCGGACCTGCTAACGGTCCGAGTCTCAGGAGAACTCAGCGGAACTTTATCCGATTAGAGACCGAGGAACGAGTCTGTCCCTAGTATGAAGACTTTTGTACCAGGCAGGTAGAAACTTCTCGTACAGTCTGTCATGGTGGTACTGTCCACCCTCAATCTGCAGCTTCACTATCGACTCTGCGTCCTGGGTAGTGATTTGTCAAATTTTCCCTTTTTGTAACTGACAGGCAAATGTTTATTTCTTCTAAGAACATTTTAAGTACGTTTTCCTTCAGAAGTTGACGGACCACGACTCTATCTCTTACTGCTACGCTCCGTATTACCCCTGTCGGTTTAAAACAGGTTTTAATAACAACACGAGTTCAGCCTGTGAGACTGTAAACGGGGCTTATTGTCGCTGGGCTTGTTTGTTATTGGCTGTGTTCCATGATTCGACAAACGACTATAATCTCTGCCAGCCTAGCAGTAAAGGTAGCGAAGATAAGCACGACTCTAACCGGAAATAAAAAGGTGATCGACTCAAGCCCACTGCGACCCCGAATGGGACAAAACTGTAGATAATGGATGAATGCGCTGTAAGGACTTGTTTTGGAAAATGGAGGGTCCCCGATACTAGTGTGGACAAAAGTATGGGCGTTTGTCTGGTGGCTGGAGAGGTGTAAATTCATTCCCTGAGCTCAGCTGAGGTGTCCTTTGGGGCACCGAACCCCAAACAGCTCTGACACGCTCCCTGTAGCAGCCCCTCTCTGACATTAATACATGTCCACAAGTCCAATAACTAAATATTAATATTGTTCATATATGAATATATTCAAATTCCTACATTTCTTTCTCCTGGTATCAATATATTTAAGGCAATTTTGCAAATAAAATGTGTTTTTATATTCTTATAAACTTAAAAGATTTTATTTTTGAAGCGGCAACCGGATGTGCTTCTCGTACCTTCCGCGGGCTTCACTAGCTTCACTAGCGGGGTCGTTGAGCCGCGGGCAGCTCAGCTGTTTTCACGGAGACACCGAGAGCAGAAAAATAAACAGATATAAACTCTCTGCTGAGAGTTTTCTGGACTGACACACACCTGTACGGATTAACGGCTTTAACGGACACTAACGGGTAACCATTCCGCTCTTTTTTCCGGTTTGTCTCTTAACTTTTGCTCGTTAGCTCAGCCGGTTAGCCGCCCGATGCTAACAGCGGAGCGGTCTGTTTATTAAAAGATGAGTAAAGAAGTGAAAAACATTTAAATAATTGATGAGAGAGAACAGAGACAGTGTGTGTATTTACATCTGCTGCCAGCTAGCTTTAAAGTATGTTTTAATATTTAATAATGTGTTTTTTATGTGTCTTTTAACCAGGAGGCTGTCTTCATGTTTATCCTAATTATTAAAAGTAAATGTGTTTAATGTGATGATGTAGTCATTGTGAATATTTAACCTTTGATAGTCAGATTTAAATTAGACTCTGTAAAAACAACCTGGGAGACACTGAGGTTCAGATCAAACATGTTCAATTCTTAATCGATTAGTTTTTTTTAACCGATACATTTTAATGATCGACTGTTTAAATAAAGAATCGAAGATTTCACGACTTCTAGAAGACAAGAGCACTGGACGGTAGCTCCTGCACACTGTCTAAATTTCACAAAAAACATTGGCCACTTTTCCGTACAACCATCCAGCATTACGTCTAAGTGTCCACTAGAGGCTGGCTGCAGAAGCACAGGAAGTCACATACACACCCATTCTAAAAAGCCTGTTTTTACAGCACAGATTAACATGTTTACAGCCTGGTTCAAAAAAACAAATAGGTGTGATTAGCTCATGTCATAAAACTCTTTACTTTCATGAAGAGTTAACAAGTTCTGCAGTAAAGTGTCTGTTTGATCACAGCATGGATTTGTTCTGTGGGACACGAGGTTATTTATAGTCGTCCCTCATCCTCCTGCGTCTTTGTGATCTGTGTGTGTGTGTGTGTGTGTGTGTGTGTGTCATTGGAGGAGAGAGAGGAGTAGAGCTGTTGAATAATTGATGAGTTGCTCTCTTTCTCTCTCTGTCTCTCTCTCGTCCTGTTCTGGTCCCGATCCGCTCTGCTGGACCTGAATGAGCCTCAAACACTGAGCTGGTCTGTTCTGGACTCCGGAGCTCTCTCTCGCTCTCTCTCTCTCTCTCTCTCTCTCTCTCTCTCTCTCTCTCTCTCTCTCTCTCTCTCTCTTCACAGCTTGTTTTCGTTCGCTGTTTCTCTTTCAGGTCAGGTTTTTTCCCACAGAACACGTGACACTGAACAGAAGTCTGGCTTCTTCTGCATGTGAATGCAGCACGAGAACATGGCCCAGATACTGAACCTTTAGAGAGATGGTTTGGATTTTTGATTGTAGGGCTGTTCAGGGTATTCATCGATGGGACACGGTGGTGAAAATATTCTGAATACTGGCTGTAAAAGTTTGATCGTTACACCTGGCGTCAAAGAATCTGTCTGATGTTGAACGCCTGTTCACCATGTCAATAGACGGCGTTGAGTTTTTAAAGACACGGCTGTTTAAAAAGCTTTATTGAGGAACAAATGTTTAGGTGCATTTTAGGAAATGAAGGCAGCGCTGGTTTTGCAGCTGGACCTGAATTTTCAGACACCAGCATGTTGGACTGTGGGATTATCAGTGTCTTAGTTTACATTGCAGGAGTCAGTCACGCAGAGTACAGAGAGTCTAATGCAAAGATGCTGCTGAGATGCATTGTGGGAAATGTAGGAGCTGGTGTTTTTGATGTGACCCGGGAGCTCATGAACTCTCTTTGCTGAGCTTGTTTCCTCTCTCTCTTTAACAGGATTCAGAGCGATGATGAAGCAAGACAGAAGTTTTCACCTCCACTGAGAGGAGACGAAGAGGAGCTGCTGGAGGTTCAGGATGGAGCGCGCTCACAGCCTCCTGCTGAACGAGGAGGCATGCGGTCAACTGGGTGAACATCAGAGGGTGGAGTTTATCTTTGAATGGCTGAACCACCTGAAGAAGCTCCTCCCAGCCACCGACAGGGTGAGAGCTGCTCCGCCTCCTCGTTTGAAATAGAGCGGCAGATTTTAAACTTCGATGTGATCCTAACGACATCTCTTCTTCTCTCCAGGCCCACGTCAAACACAACCAGCGGCGTCTCATCGACCAGCTGTCGGCCATTCTGATTGGCTCCCCCGGGCCGCCGACCCGCTGGCTGCTGGCCCACTGCTTGGCCCTGCTCTACCGCCTGGGTGACCCTGTTCCTGCCAGCCTGATGGTTGATCGATGTAATGACATCATCCGCAGTAGAGATGACTCCCCGTCAGGCCTCCCGACCCGGCTGTAAGTCAGGCTGCGTTCAGGGCATGTAGGAAAGATGGGAAAAACAAGCTTTGAAGTCTAAACCAGCTTTTAGCTTTGGTTTGAAACTGTTTATTTTAAAAAGAAAACTTGAAAACTATTAAAAAAGGTGCTTCAAAGAATCAAAACCTTTCTGCAAGTGAAATCAAATCAAAATCACAGGTTGGTAAATACTCAAACACTGACATGTCTCACATCCGTTTGGCGTCGCATAGAGACGTGACAGTGATGTTTATGTCTTCTACAAACAGGCAGAAAGCAGAGTTCAGACGGTTTCGTAGCTTTCCTTCCACTTTTGTTTATTAAAAACAAGAAAGTACCAAACATCGGGTGTTAGTATCAAAGGTGTATCAAACAGATACTACTGTTACTAGATTCATTTGAAAGTTTAGTTGATAGTTGAAACATGTATTTTTGTGTTTCAGGGCGGCCGTGGCGTGTCTTGGCGCTCTGTTCGAGCAGCTTGGGCGGATGCTTGCCGGCTGTTTCAAAGACACGCTGACCAACCTGCTGAAGGCGATGAAGAGCGCAGAGGTTTGTCTTCAGATGTTCAAACGGGTTTCAGCAAGATGTGTTTCTTATCATTGAGCCAAACGAGAAAAGTGTCCACAAAGACCCCATGAGTCACAAAAGTTTTAACCCCCCTCCCTCCTCTACCTCCCTCTGCCAGTCTCAGGGTCGGTATGAGATCATGTTGTGTTTGGAGAAGATCCTGCAGGGTTTGGGTGTCAGCGCCGTGTCCTCTCACCGCGACGTCTACAAGGCGGCGAGAGCCTGTCTCACGGACCGGTCTATGGCTGTACGCTGCGCCTCCGCCAAGGTAACGACTGGAAACGCATCAACCCTGCTGCATATTTGACAAATCATCCACCATCTTATTCATCTATGCCCCCCCTCAAGCTCGCCCTCCATGCAGCGGTTTGTGTCTAACCTTCTCAGTAAACGTTGAGTGACGTATTTCCTCGTGTCCCTCTCAGTGTCTGCAGGAGCTGCAGCGAGAGGCGGCGTTCCTGTGGAGCAGCGAGTTGGAGAACGTGGCCACGCTGTGCTTCAGAGCGTTTGAAGGATCAAACTACAACGTCCGAGTTTCTGTCTCCAAACTGCTGGGGACTCTGCTGGCCGCTGCGGCGGAGCCCAGACAGACGGCAGGTATGATCAGCTGATTATTCACTTCGCGTTGTTCCGCTTTAGCCACAAACAGCTGGAGGAACACGTGTGTGGTGCGCCCAAATAGTGCTAAAACTACCACTGTGAGGTGACGATGGTCAGGTGGAGGAAGACATTTAGTTTGACTATCTTTCTCTCTCTATCTCTCTCTCTTTTTCCCAGCAGCCCTGAGGCCGAGTGGGCGGGGTCGGAGCTCCCTGGAGGAGGTGATGGATTTGTTGTCGGGGGGGTTTCTGCGGGGCGGGGCAGGTTTCCTCAGAGCCAGCGGAGACATGCTGAAGGGGACGAGCTCGGTGGGCAAAGACGTCCGCATCGGGGTCACACAGGTGGGTCTCCATGGCAACCAGGTCATCGCAGGAGCATGATAAAAATGGGATATTAATGATGTATTACTCCTCTTCTCCTTCTCCTCTGTACTACCTGCTTTTCCTCCTCCTGCTCTTTTCCCTCCTCCTCTTTGTTCTCCACCTCCTTCTCTTCCTTGTCCTTTTCCTTTTCCTGCTCCCTCTCCCCTGTCCTCAATTCTTCCTCCTTCCTTTCTTCCTCATTTGCCTTTACGTTCTCTTTTGCAATCCTTTTTTTCTACCCTCCTTATTCTCCTCCTTCTCCTCCTCATCCCCCTCTTCCTGATCTTCCTCCTCTTCTTTTTACTGCTTGACCTCCTTTTGCTCTCATCCTCCTCCTACCCCTCCTCCTTGTCCTCTTCCTTTTCTTTCCTTTCCCCCCCTCCTTCTTTTCCTCCTCCCCCTCCTCAGGCCTGTGTGGTCTTCGTCTCCACCCTGGGCGGCTCCTGGTTGGAGACGAACTTCCCGGCCTTCCTGTCCCTGCTGATGGAGCTGGCGTCTCATGGCAGGGCCACGCAGACTCCGGGCGATGCCGTGTTGACCCGCCGCTGCGTCTCCTTCATCCTGAGGAGCACCCTGGGGTCCCTGCTGGGGGAGAAGGCTCAGACCAACGCCGCCAAACAGCTCTGCCTTGCTGTAGCGCAGCAGAAAAAAGCTATCGGTGAGCAGAGAGGAGTACAGAGTTTTATCTGTTTTCAGGTTTACTGATTGTTGTGTTTGTTAGTGACACACAATAATCTTGTTGCAGTGGGATGTTGCGCACAGGAGGATGCAGACAGACTCTAAATCACTGCTAACTCATACATGTGTGTGTTTAGATGCAGCTCTGACTGACGGGAACGTGGAGACCAGAGTTTCTTCTGCAGACGTCTCGGCCAGTCAGCACGTGTTGGTCTGCTGTCTCCTGGAACTGGGAGGACTCATACAGGGACTGGGATCCACCGCAGCCCCCCTCCTCACAGACGGCAGCACAGGTCAGCTTCACTCCCAGATAACTGAGCAGTTTGTAGGAACATAAAAAGGTCAGAGAGAGGAAGAGAGAGGCAGGTCTGTGCTCTGAATCTGAGAGCTGCTTTCTAATGAAACACAGACTGAGGATGGATATGAGATGATCCTGCAGGAAAACTACAAAAAGCAGAAACTTGATTCGCTCCTTTAGACCTCTGCAGGGAAACCAGGGTCGTGTTTTCAGGTTTTAGTGAGGATGCTAGTCAATGCACAATCTGAAACAAGCTTTCAAAATATCTTCTCACCTAAACTGAAGACTACATCAAATTTAAGGTATTAAAGGTGTCATGGCAGCCGCTATTAACTGGTGATTTAGAGCAAGCAGCAACCTCCAGTGTTTTAAAATGAAGCAGATGCTGAAGTGTAAAATCCTGCAGTTCCTTGAGTGTCCACTAGAGGCTGGCTGCAGTAGCACAGGAAGTCACATAGGCACCCATTCAAAAAAGCCTGTTTTTACAGCAGAGATTAACATGTTTACAGTATGGTTCAAAAGAGTTGTACCGAGTTGAACCGACTCTGAACCAACACTAGGACCCGCCCAGAACCAGCCTCAGGTTCTCTTTGGTGGCAAAGTGGTTCAAGTGAACCTACAGATATGACTTTCTATTTTTAAAAACTCAACGTGAAGAAGAATCATTACACCAAAGGGAAACATACAAGTATTAATCATCGATGTGGTCTTGTTTGTTCGTCCGTGCAGCTCTCCTGGACACGGTGATCTCCGTCCTCCTCCACCCCGCCGCTTCCGCCTCTCTGGCCGCCGCCTGGTGCCTGCGCTGTGTAGCCATGGCGATGCCGTCCCAGGGATCCTTGCTGCTGGATCACTGTGCGGAGCGGCTGATGTCGCTGAAGTCTTCCCCCGAAGCTGTGGCCGGGTATGGAGCTGCTGTCGCCGCCCTGGTGGCCGCGGTGCAGCACTCCCCCTTAGGAATACCCCACACCAAAGGCATGGTGGGTAAAATACGCAGGATTATGTCGTTTTACAAACCAGACTTTCTGTCCGTAATATCACAGCTTTTATTTACATCAGGCCTTTTATTTCTCTTACTCCTTCTGACTGATGTAAATCCAGGTGGTGCTGGGTCTGGCTGAAGATCTGCTGCGTTCAGCGTCTCAGAACAGTCGTATCTCTCTGCAGAGGACTCAGGCCGGCTGGCTGCTCGTCTCTTCTCTCATCACACTCGGTAAATCTGAACTTTTCTGTTACTGTCGTGACAGACGGAGTCGTAGAGACACAGAAAGGCCGCTTCTCTACATTTATGCTAAGCTAGGCAGCTCACAGCAGGAAACATTTGCATGCTGGAAGCTGAGTGATTTTCATTTCATTTATTATACAGGAAAGTTAAAAAGTAACATTTAAGTTACAGTTTAACGGGCCTGACTCAGTTTAAAAAACTGGTTTCCAACAGGTTCCTGTTCTGCAGAACATGAAACATAAACCACAGTCATGACACATCAAGACAAACACTGAGTGAGCTGAGTGATTTTCTGGCACAACGTAATCAACTATGAAGGTGCATGAAGAGTGAAGAGGTCCAAAAGCTCCAGCAGAACTTATATTTCTGATTAGACCGACATGTTTCGGCGTGTGGCCTTCATCAGGGTCATCCGGGCCAGCATGCTTAAAATAAAAATGTGCGTGTGTGTGTGTCTGTCTGTCTGTCTGTCCAGGCCCAGCTGTCGTAGAGCATCACCTGCCCCGCCTGCTCCTCCTGTGGCGGTGTGTGTTCCCCGCCTCGCTCAGGGAGCAGGAGATGGAGCTGCGACGAGGGGACTTCTTTACGTGGCAGGTTACGCTGGAGGGACGTGCCGGAGCGCTATGCGGTCAGTCCACCCTCACGTCTCTAACGCCTGTGTGCTATAACGAATACTGCAGCTTCCTATCAAATGGTCTGACATGCTGGATTTAATCACAACATCAAGCTTTTTGATTCCTCGTTCAAACATCTGTCGTAGTTCATAACACAACATTTATTTACTGCTGAAAAAGTGTTCTGATAACAGCTCGATATGAAGCTTCATCCTCTGGACACACAGCATTAGTTATAATATAGTTATATATAAGCCTATATTATTATTAAAGTACTTTACACAAAATGTGACCGAGGTATTCAGACATCCTGGATCCTTGATATCGTGCATCAGTGTTTTAATGTAGAGACCAACACGCTGCAGTCGCTCTGAAACCAGCAGAGAAGAATTAAACAGACTTTGTTCTTGTGTCCGAACAGCCATGAAGAACCTGCTGCTGCACTGCCAGGAGCTCGTCACTGATGACATCATCAGCCGCCTGCTCACGCCATTGGCCTGCGCCATCGCCCTGCTGACCAAGTCAGTCCTGCATAGTGTGACACATCGAAAGACTAAATATCTGTGATGAAGCAAGATTTCAGAGTAGCTGCAGATCATTTCATGTTGCTTTCTGACACTGAGACCTCCTCCTCCGTGTGATGTGTGTATCTGTGTGTGTCGTATGTTGTCTCGTGTGTGTGTGTCTGTCTGTGTGTGTCCAGGTTGCCTGCCCTCCTCAGGTCTTACGGCAGCTCAGTTCGCAGCTGGTCGGTCGTCTACAGACTGAGAGTCTACGAGCTGCTCGCTCTGCTGCCTCCTCACACATACCAAGGTAACAACACTCCTCCTTCACTCCTTCCTTCATTCCTTTCTTCCCTCCTTCCAGCCTCATTTGTATCATTCCTCTATTTCTCCCTCTCCTCTCCTCTCCTCTCATCTCCTCTCCTCTCTGATATTGAACACTTCCTTTCCTCCTCCTCCTGCAGAGAGCTTTGGCCTGGTGATGAACCAGCTGGTGTCTGACCTGTCGGGTCAGGAAAACCTGAACCAGTCGTGCTCAGAGCTCACCCTGCTGCCTCCTCTCTGTCACCATGACGACCTGCCTCTGGTCGGCCCCGCCCTCCACGACACTGATCACAGATACATCGATGAACAGGTGTGAGATGTTAGCAGGACTTTAACCCTGAAACATCAACCAGTAGAGTGTTGTAATGTTAGCGTGTGTTTGCAGCTCCACGGCAGCAGTGTGGGAGGGGGCTCTCTGGATAACGACGCCTTCAGTCTTTGTGAGAGGAGTGATGAAGCTCCAGCTCCTCCTCCTCCTCCAGTCGCTCTGACCGCCGCCACCGTCCGCCTCTTTGGAGCGCTCCTCCCCCACATCATCCCCCCTCAGAGGTAACTCACCTGCTGTGACCTGTTCTTATGTGTGGGTCCTATTTTTATGCACTTTGGGAAAAAATGTCAACAATAATTGAAAAAAAAACTCAAAGGTATAAAATGATAATGAAACATATTTTAGGGTTTAAATGACAAACAGGTTCATGAAGTGTCAGTTCATTCAGGTGTCTCCTACCTTCAGATATTTTGTACTTACTTGACCTGCAGAGTCCCTTTGCACCTTTAAGAAAAAGCTAAAGACCCAGCTCTTTGTGAACACCTACGACCTTCACGATGATGACGACGATATTTAGGATGGTTTTGATGCTGATTAGAGCTCTTACAGCTGTCGATGTTTTTCTTGTTGATTAAGATATATTAAAATCCCTGAGCTCTTCCTCTGGTCACTTCCTGTCAGTACCTCTGCTCACTTCCTGTCAGCACATGTGTGTCCGATCAGACTTAAAGCTTCCTTTCTAGATCCTTGCTTGAGTTGTTCTTACTCTGATGTTCATCACTTTGGATAAAAGTGTCTGCTAAATTAATTGTAGAATTAATTAATTATTCACAGATTTCTGAACCAATAAGGCTTCAGAGTGTGAAAGTTGAGTTTAGTGTTTATAAAAGAAAGCGATCACAGCGTCATCTGCGTAGAGTAGAGTGTTTGAGATTTGAAAGATGCATGAAAGAGTTGGAAATGTTCCTGTTATAAACAAATATCTCGGGGTCTCTCAGGGTGAAGATCTTGGAGCAGTTTGTGGAAACAGTGAACCAGCTGAAGGGTCAACGCCAGCAGACCGTGCAGACACACGTCTGTGCTGCCCTCTGCAGTCTGCTCAAGGTACTACGCCTCTCTATGCTCTTTTTGATACTTTGATGTTTCACGATACTAAAGGTTTTAAAAAGTATGAAGTTGATCCAGCTAACAGACGATGAACTCTGTCCTCCTCGTCAGCACCAGGGAGGTGTGCGAGGCTCTCTGGGGCCCGAGGAGATCCGCTCCCCTGTGTTGTCTCTCCTGACGGGGGCGCTGGAGAGCGTCAGTCCTCTGCTGCGCTGCCTGGCTGCTGAAGGTCTGGCCCGGCTGCTTCAGGTGGTCGGCGACGCCGGCTTCACCGTCTCTGTCTCCCTGCTCTGCTTCGACAGGTATGAGGAATTTAACAAACAGATTCATGTAGAACTGAAACATGATTCAGTCCTCGTTAGTGGGAGATGCTGCAGTCAGTGTTTGAGTGGAACACTGGATGTTTACATGTTCATGTTATAAGTTATATTATGTAATAAAGTCTGTGACGCAGGAGTCCTGTCATTGAAAACGATTGAAATGAAAAGAAAGGCTGACTATTCTCTTTCAAGCCTCAGCAGAGACCCAGATATAATCCTGACAGAACCAGAAATAGTCCAGAACAGCTGAAAATAACTGAGAGCTGCAGAAAGGAGCCAAATATAACCTTGAGTGTTTCATCTGCTGAATCACTGAAGCTCTTCTGTTTCACACAGGGAGAGGAGCTGTTTTTTAAAAAAGCTCCACGTCGACAGAAAATGTGTCGACGCTGAGCAGAAAGACAAACAGCAACTTCAAGCCTCAGAGAGAAAACAGACATTAATAATCCAACAAGAAACAACACAACGTCAAACACCACTGTAATGATATCCATACCTGTTTCTATACCACGGCAACATAGAACAGAAGTCATAGAAAAGATGCAGATAAACTCCTAAAAACGCTGGTAAAGCTTCTGTCCTGAGACCAAGCAAATATGTTTGTCTCATATTAACAGTGTGCAGGAGTTTGTCTGCAAGAAATCCTCCAGTATTGTGTCTAGTTCCTCTGTTTTTGTTGCCGTGTTATAGATTAGGACAGGATCATCTTTATGGCCCCCTGAGGGGAATTAGTCTCAGACAGTTTCCACACAAAGCTGCAATGATGAGTGATGCAAACATTAAACAATCAAACAGAGAACAGATGAGGCAGAAAATCAAGGCGGTCTGACGCTGACACAAGAGTAAAGGTGACCTCTTTCAAATGGGCAGAAATAAACAAGGACAACTTATGTATCCGCTTCCCTGTGATAGAGCTCTCCACTTTAATAAATGTTCCATCCATCCCTCCATTTTCTTCTGCTTATCCGAGGTCGCAGTTAGTCATCCCTGAAGTTCCTCTCCCCAGCAACGTTTTTCAGCTCCTCTGATATATGTCGCACCAAACAAATAATAACAGAATGTGAACGAGCTGAAGGATAAACATGAGATGAAATTAACAGAAGCAGCTCTTGAAGAGGTGAGAATAAAGTTTTGGTCAAAGCAGGAGAAGTTAAAAAGCAACAAATCTCAAGGAGAGCAATCAAAGAACAGCGAAGAAAGTCAAACATGTTCTGATGTCGTTAGGTTTTTTACTGGATGCAGATCATCAGGGCGGCTGTGGCTTAGGGGTAGAGTCGGTCGTCTCTCAACTGGAAGGTCGGTCCTGCAGCCACATGTCCAATGTGTCCTTAGGCTGGGTGTTTAACCTCAAGTTGCTCCCACTGCTTCATCGGTGTGTGAGTGTGTATGATAGGGATAGCTATTCTGATGGTCACTGTGTATTTTCTGATCAGTCGTATCTGGTTGTGATCAGTTCTGAGGATCAGTTCTCTTGTCAGTTGAAGAACACTTGGATGAAGACTTTTTTAGTCCACTGATTTTTTAGGTCTTTGATCCAGTGTGCAGTAACTCTTCTTTGTGCAGACTGAAGACGGCTAGGGACGCGGCCTCTCGCAGTGGCTACGCGCTGGCTCTGGGGGCGCTGTACCGCTATACCGGAGGAATCAGCTCCCCTCAACACCTGTCCACCTGCCTGGGAGTCCTGTTCACCCTGAGCCAGGACAGCACCTCACCTGAGGTCCAGGTACACACGCAGATTATGCATTTGATTTATTTTGCCCTAAAAACTTTAACCTAACCTGGACTTAAACCTGACTTACCTTTACTCCTGAAACGTGTGCGTGTGTGTGTCGGGTCCAGACCTGGTCCCTCCACAGTCTGTCTCTGGTTATCGACCTGTCTGGCGGTCTGTATTGTGCCCATGCCGAGCCGTCCTTCACCCTGGTGCTCCGCCTTCTGCTGTCAGCTCCGCCCACTCACCCAGAGGTGCACCACAGCCTTGGACGCTGCCTGCACGCCCTCATCACCTGCCTGGGCCCCGACCTGCAAGGTACCGCTCACTGCACACCTGAGAACACACAGAGGAGGTTTGAGGACGAGTAATAGAGATATGTCTGCGTAGGCGCAGTGTGTGTGTGTGTGTGTTTCGTTCAGGTGAAGGTGCAGCAGGTGGTGTGTGTCTGTGTTCAGGTGAAGGTGCAGCAGGTGATGTGTGTGTGTGTGTGTGTGTGTTCAGGTGAAGGTGCAGCAGGTGATGTGTGTGTGTTTCATTCAGGTGAAGGTGCAGCAGGTGATGTGTGTGTGTGTTCGTGTTCAGGTGAAGGTGCAGCAGGTGATGTGTGTGTGTTCGTGTTCAGGTGAAGGTGCAGCAGGTGATGTGTGTGTGTTTCATTCAGGTGAAGGTGCAGCAGTGTCCGTTCTGCGCTCCAGCTGTCTGGTTGGATGTGGCGTGATGCAGGACGGTCCAGACTGTCTAGTTCAGGCCCGATCCATCTCCTGTCTGCAGCAGCTGCACATGTTCTCCCCTCCTCACGTCAACCTGGCCACCCTCGTACCTGCACTCTGTGTGAGTACACCTGAGCTACACCTGAGCTTACTGACTTCAGTTTTCCGTGCACTATGGTTCAAGACTCAAAGAATTTTTACTGTGAAGTAAAATCTACAGAGATACCCGAAGTCTATGAAGTAATTAAAATCAGATGTTAGATTTGTTTGGACCAGAGAAGGTAGGCGGTTTTAAGGCACCCCCACACGGCCGTTTTGGACGCCCCACGGTTTGCCAGATATGAGAGCAGTTATCAGGTCAAACCAACAGGTGTTGCAGTGATGGAAGCGGGCAAGAGAAGTGGTTCAGATAGAAGTGATTGTACCCGACCTAAAAAGCCTCTGCATGTTTCTAATAAGCTCCACGAGCAGAAACGTGCTCAAACTAGGATCAATATTGGAGATGCTTTTGAAAAATGGAGAGAGGTTAGAACACAGAAAGGTTTACAGACCGATGCAGAGCTGGATAAACACTGAAGCTTCAGTGTTCACCACACATCTAGAGAGGAGGGGGCGGGGGTAGACAGCTCTCTACAATGTTTAGAATCTGGACTGCAGTACCCATTTGAAACACTAGGTGTCAGATTTACATACTGCTCCTTTAATTTCAGGAGAAATCCTTCAGATATTTTCAGGAATGCAGATGTGAAAGCAGCTGTGTTGAGTCAGCAGTGTGTTGTTGACCCTGTTTTATGTCTTGCAGGAGATCTTGTTGGATTATTCCATGTTGGTAGGTTTTCTGTGAAGCTGCTGTTTGTCTCACTTTTTGTTGGTGTGAAGTTTTTAAAACACTTCTTTATTTTAACACGGTTTTCTTTAATTGTGAAGCCTGACAAACTGTTTCATTTTGCACTAAACGTTTAACATCCTTCTGTTTGAGTTCTGATGCTCATAAACTCATGTTTTTGTCTCTTTTCTTTAAATGGCGTTTCACAGCAGCTAACTCAATAACACAACATTTCTTCTTATGTTGAACCACTCTGCCCACAGCTTTCCATTCAAACACCGGTTTATGTGTGGGGACAGTTTCTCCGTGTTTCCTCCAGACAGAGCTCAAACATGCACATAGAAATGCTGAACTGTATTAGTTTGAGTATTTAAATCTGAATGATCTTCCAGGTTATCGTGTTGTGTCTTAAACCGCCGTAACATGACGCAGACGGAGAGATTTATCGCCGACTCTGTTAGATATTAAAATATTCAAGAGATAAAAAACGATTTAGGGAGATTCATTCATACAGAAGCATATTCTTTGTTGCCTACATAATGTTTTTTGTTAAATACGGCTGTCGGGGCGCCGGTGACTTAGTCGTTGTTGCGCCCCCCCTCCAATGTTCAGATTCAGTTTAGTCCTCATGGCAGGTGGCCCAGGTGACCGTTCTTTGAGCTGTTTGACTTCAGTTTGGGATCCCTAACCACTTCCTGTTTCTGTGCTTAACTTCCTGTCCTAACCTTCCATCTACCAGAAGGGCCTTACTGTATTTCAAAATAAAAGCACACAGCAAGTAAAGTACTCTCAGCTAAAGACAGGACAGACCTTCAAAATAAAAGCCTCACAACTTTAATTTGAAAGCAAATTAACATTAAAGTAATTTAATTAATATTTAAACAACTAAGATTCAATTTATCTCAACAAAAATAGTTTGTGAGTCTGGAGGAAACACCGCCCATCTTTACCTGCATGTCTCCTGTGAGAAACATAAACCTGCTCACAGAGTTCAGCTGGTGACCTCATAACGACTCCTCTGTCTGTGTGTGTGCGCGTTTGTGTGTGTGCGCGTTTGTGTGTGTGTGTGTGTGCGTGCGTTTGTGCGTGTGTGTGTGTGTGTGTGTGTGTGTGTGCGTGCGTGTGCGTGCGTTTGTGCGTGTGTGTGTGTGCGTGTGCGTGCTCAGGCTCACCTGTGCAGCTCCTACCTCTGTCTGCGGCGGGCGGTGGTTGCCTGTCTCCGTCAGCTGGTGCAGCGGGAGGCTGTGGAGGTTTCTGAACACGCCGTGACGCTGGTCAAAGAGCTGCCGAGACGAGACAACACTCAGCTGGGTGAGATGAACACGAAGTCTGCAGGAGAAACTCCAGACTCTGCGATTATTATTACTGATCCACTCGTCAAGTTTTATTTAAAAAGCTCCAAATTCTATCAAACGTTTTCTGCGGACACGTTAACTGTTGTGACTATCTTCTTATGTTTCTTAAACGTGCGTCTTTTATAACCACGTCAGAACGTCAACGTTTTACACGTCTAGTCAGATCGGTACTGCACGCACGAATGCACACTAAAACGACCTCTGTCACGCGGTGCATAGGAGTTCTGTTTTTAATGCCTTGCTAACAAACAGGTTTCTATCTCTGTCCTCTGATTTTACTTGAATCACATCAAAGTTTAGCTCAGAGAAAATAAAAAAAATTTACACACTGACTTCTCCGCTCCTGTACAGACGTGACCATAAAGGAGGTGGGTCTGGAGGGAGCTCTGTTCACTCTGCTGGACCGGGAGTCAGATCCGGGTCTGAGGAGGGACATCCAGGAGACTCTGGTCCACATGATGACGTCCAGCGCTACCAGCGGGAAACTGGGACACTGGCTCAAACTCTGCAAGGACGTCCTGTCTGCAACCACAGGTGGGTGTCGGGACATTATCGTCTCTGTGGTTAGAAGCTGCTGCTTACACGTTTCCTGCAGCAGGTGAAGGGCGTTTACCTTTGTACACGTTTGCGTTTCATCGTGTCTAACACCCTGTCTCCCCTCAGACTGTTCGTCTCCCGTGGAGGCGAGTCAGGAGGACGAGGAGGCGGACCCCGGCAGAGACGACGACTCGTCTGCCTTCAAAGCTCGGTCCGAGTCTGGCGGCCCGTTCACGGCGCTGCGCTGGGCCACGCGCCGCTTCGCCATGGAGTGTGTGTGTCGCATCATCGCTCAGTGTGAGAGCTCTGACCCCGCCCACTTTGACATGGTTCTGGCTCAGGAGAGACGCCTGCACGAGTCCACAGGTAAGACCCCCCCATCACCACCACGGTTCAGTTTGTGTCTTCAATCCCTGCAGCCCACCCTCACCTGTCCCTCCGCAGACTTCCTGGTCCTCCATCTTGGTGACCTGGTCCGTATGGCGTTCATGGCGGCGACCGATCACAGCGATCAGCTGCGCCTGGCGGGACTTCAGACGCTGCTGGTCATCATCAGACGCTTCTCCGCCATCCCTGAACCAGAGTTCCCAGGTCACGTGATCCTGGAGCAGTACCAGGCCAACGTAAGGACGCCACTGATAGAGCACACCACTGATAGAGCACGCCACCGTGTTTTAGTAAAGAAAATAATTGATGTTTGTATTTGTGCGTGTGTGTTTGTATATGTGTGTGTGTGTGTGCAGGTTGGAGCTGCTCTCAGACCAGCCTTCTCTGCAGACGCTCCTCCAGATGTCACAGCCAAAGCCTGTCAGGTGATCAGTCATCAGTAAACGTTCATGTTTCTGTTCTAGTTGCTCTCAGGTAGATTCTCAGCTGCTGTCTCTGCTGAGTCGTTCTGCTCTCCAGGTAACTCAAACATTACCTGATCATACCTGAGCTCCTCCCTCGTCCTCTCCTCTCAGGTGTGCAGCGCCTGGATCGCCAGCGGTGTGGTGAGCGACCTGCGTGACCTGCGGCGAGTCCACCAGCTTCTCGCCTCCTCATTGGCTAAAGTTCAGTCAGGTAGGGACACCTGCAGTCAGCTGTACAACGAGGCCACCGCTACCATGGAAACGCTGGCTGTGCTGAAAGCGTGGGCCGAGGTGGGTGACTGTTTCAGTGTTTATGTTTAAAGGAATGATTCAGGTATGAGGTGTTTTAAGCTCCTCCCCTCTCTCAGGTTTACATCGTCGCCGTGGAGAGGAGCACACAGAAGGAAGCTCCTGATAGGACGGCTGATCTGTCGGTCTCTTCTTCAGCCAATGTCAGCTCAGGCTCGGAGTCAGGAGAGGCGGGCCTTCTTAAGTTGGTCCAGTCAGATCTGTCCACACTTAGCCGTCTGTGGTTGGCGGCGCTGCAGGACTACGCTCTGTTGACCCTCCCACACGAGTACGCATCACAGCTACCTGACACAGGTAAGATGGAGTTAACCAGTTATATATCATCATTTCTCACTGTGTTAATTTGTTGGTCTCTGATGTAAAATCAGTGCTCCTCCAGCCAATGACAGCGCAGCAGGTGAGTTTAGGAGAGGATACAATTCAGTGATTGGATGGGATTCAAACCGGTGAATATGACGGACGTGGACGTAGCAGCAAAGAAGAGAAAATATAATCACAGTGAGGAGAAACACCAAGTGGATAAAGCTTGTTCTAAAACGAGAGTGAACCTTGTGCAGGCTTTTACCCGTGGACGTGGAGTTGGTCTACTTCCTGTTGGACAGGAAGGTGACAAACACCGGTGGTTAGCTTGTGCTAGCGTGCGTTAGCTTGCAGTGTAGCTACAAGCAGTAAACGTACACACTACATCCTGCAGGGGGCGGGGCTTCTGGGGGCGGTGAATCCAGGAGGAGGGGCCCACTTTGAATGTTCGCTTTACAAACTGCTACCAGCATTTCTACTCCACCTTTAAAATAATAATAATAACAACATGTTTCTCCTCCTCCTCTTCCTCCTGCAGGAGGTTCTTTCTACACAGCCGAGACGTTGAAGCAGGCCAGAGCTCATTACACCTCCTCCTGGGCTCCCATCCTCCACGCCACCTCCCTCTGGCTCCACAGCACCGGTAAGTCCTCCTCCTTGTCCTCCTCTTCTCCTCTTCCTCCTCCTCCTCCTCATTGTCCTCCTCCTCCTCTTCCTCCTGTCCCTCCTCTACCTCCTCCTCTTCCTCCTCCTCCTCCTCTTCCTCCTCCTCCTTGTCCTCCTCTTCCTCCTCCTCCTCCTCTTAGCTCTTCTATTTGATGTAATATGTAAAACCTTTCAGATGTTCGACAGCGTGATGTCACTGTTTGTGTTAAAGGTTTCTTAATGCCGGACGATTCGCCTGCAAACCTGTCCAGACCGGCCACGCCCACCTCCATGGGACACACCGTGGGCGGGGCCAAGAGTCCAGAGGACATCAACTCAGACAGACTTCATCTCATACTGGGTACAGAACTGTTATCAAATCAAAACACACATAGGACACATGTTGTCAACAGCACTGGGGTTAAATTGTGATTTTTCTTTATGGGGTTTGGTTCTCAGGGATCAGCGTGGAGTTCCTTTGTTCTCCGCACTCTGAGGACCAGATGGAGAACATCACTTCCTGTCTGCGGGCTCTGCAGGCGCTGCTCGACGTCTCATGGCCTCGAGCCAAGATTGGAAACGACCAGGTGAGACCCACATGTACCTGAAACCTCGTCTTCAGAGTGGATGTATTTTTATTAAATGGTCAAAAATTTAGAAAATTATATATACGTATTTTTACACTGTATTTTGAGTTACAGACGAACTCACTGTTCCCCTACCTGTCTGTCTCTCTCTCACTGTCTACCTGTCTTTGTCTCTCCCCTGTCTACCTGTCTGTCTCTCTCTCCCTGTCTGTCTCTCTCTCTCTCTCTCTCCCTGTCAACCTGTCTCTCTCTCCCTGTCAACCTGTCTCTCTCTCTCTCCCCTGTCT
This sequence comes from Labrus mixtus, assembly GCF_963584025.1. NCBI lineage: Eukaryota > Metazoa > Chordata > Actinopteri > Labriformes > Labridae > Labrus > Labrus mixtus. Next base: position 8,335,138 of record NC_083629.1, on the reverse strand, counting down.
CTCTCCTGTCTACCTGTCTCTCTCTAGGCTCTGAGCGTGGAGCTGCTGAGCGTCCTCCACAGGCTGATGGTCACCAGAGAGTCGGTGTACATTCAGCTCGCCGTGTTGGATTTACTGCGTCAGATCGTGACGGCGGCTCAGGAGCACGTCAGAGAGAAACGCCACAGCGCTGAAGGTGAACTCACTTTTCTCTATTGATTCAGGAGAGCAGTATGGCAGCCCATCAGGACCAATACTGCACACACTTCTATTTTCCATTTTTCAAAACATCACTCTGTTTTCTATGTTTTGAAAAATGGAAAATAAAAGTGTGTCCTTGTTGAATCGGGACAAAAAAACACTGAAAAGGAGGCGATAAATTAAAATAAAAAAATATCTATTAAACTTCAAGTCCACGTCCCAGAGGCTGATTGTTTTTGTTTCAAACTTTATTGTTCCACAGTGGACGACGGTGCGGCGGAGAAGGAGACGCTGCCAGAGTTCGGAGAGGGTCGGGACACCGGCGGTTTGATTCCCGGACACTCGCTGGTGTTTGGAGCGCTGGAGCTGTGCCTCTGTGTGCTGGTCCGGAAACTTCCACAGCTCAGCCCTAAACTGGCCAGTCCCACTGGTACGAGGAGGAGGAGAAAGAGAACCTGTTTTTAGTGTGCAGGTGAACTGTATGTGAGTCACTCAGAACTCTGTGTGTGTGTGTGTTCAGGTCCTGGAGGATCAGTCTGGAGTTTGACGGACAGCGACTGTCAGCTTGTGGCCTCGGCGCTGTGTGTCCTCTCTGAGCTGCCGTCGGTCTGCTCTCCAGAGGGTAAGAGCATAAAATATACATTCTCTAATTTTTGTCCCTGACAGGCTCCGGTAGTTATTCTAAGAGTGTGACATCATAAAAGAGCCTTTTTATTACAGAGGAAGATGATTTTTTTAACAGCTGTTACATCACTCTCTAGAGAGTTTTTGTTTCTCTTTAGCAGAAATATGAAAGTTAGCTTCATAAATTAGTTTACTATTTAACTTTGAAGGTTATTTCTCCAACTGCAGGCAGCGTGTCCATCCTCCCCACAGTCCTCTACCTGCTGCTGGGAGTCCTCAGAGAGCTCGTCCACCAGCCCAGCACACACACGGGTAACACACACACACACACACACACACACACACAACACTGGTAACACACACACACACACACACACACACACACACAACACTGGTAACACACACACACACACACTCTCTTCCCTTCTCTGTCGCAAACCGGCGAGGTTGGCCATTTGCATGAGGTCAAAGAGGGGCATTCTGGGAGAGGATGATGATGCAGCAATATAGTTCAATTTAAGTAGAAACACAAAAGGACGACCACAGGTACCTTAAATAAGTCCTTAAGTACGGTATGATTAACACTGCTCTTGTATCTTTTTTTCCCTGATGCCCTGGCAGCGGTCTCAGTGGGCGGGGGCAGTGCCAGTCTGAGCGTGGTGATCCAGGCAGCTCTTCAGGCCCTGAAGTGTGTTGTGACGTCTCCGATGAGCCGGCAGGAGAAGAGCCGAGGAGCCTGGAACGTTCTGCTGAGATCTGCTCTGAACACACTGCTCGGACTGTGGGACGCAGGTACGCACACACGCACGCACGTACGCACAAACTCACACACGCATACACACACACACACACACACACACACACACACTGTAAATGTCCTGTATTATATCTGCACTAAGAAATGCTTTACCGTTTAACAATTTGAATAAAAAAAAAGGATAAATAGAAAAAATGAAGAGGTCCTAATATGGCTCCCTGAGGTGCACCATATTGGATTATATTTATATTTGATTAATAACCAGTAATGAGTGCATGTTGTTTATAAAAATGGGCATAGTTTTGGTAAACATTAGTGAATATAACTTTTTTGTATTTTCAGGAGACCGTGCAGTGGATCAGGTGAGTCTGCTCACCGCTCTCACCGTCTTCCTGTGCTCTGCCGGTCCTGACGTCTGCACCGTCGAGCCTCTGCACATGCTCAGTCTGCAGCGCTTCACCGCCAGCATGGAGGCCAAAGACCCGCTGGTCAGTAACATTTCATGCTTCTTAATTTATTGTGAAAATACTTTAAAAATAAAGGTTTTAGGGTGATTATTAAGTTATCCTCCTCCTCTCTGTGCTGCAGGTCGTGAGTCGCTGTTATCAGCTGTTGACGTCAGTGTTTCAGGCTCCGCCCACCGTGGCCGTCCCATACATCCAGGCGCTCGGACCGCCGCTGGTTCAATTCCTCCAGGTACTGAACGGTTGTGAGAGAGATTTGTTTTTAATCAGAGCTGCAGTGAGTCCTGAGGCCCATTTCAGTGAGCAGGTTTAGTGCAAACACGGAGTCTGTTCATCTGAAATTAGGGAAATTCTGGGTTTACCGTTTTAGAAAGGGAGGTCACTTAAACACGAGAAAGAGACTGAAGTCCGTGCCAGAATGAGAGGATGATTTATGTATTTTTCAGAAGGATTCTTTAACCATTGATGATGATGATGTCATCACACAATGTGTTTCAGAGGGTGGAGAGGAGTCGTCCTCAGAGTCCGGAGGAACTGCTGGGAGTCCTGGAGGGAGTCCGAGCCATGGAGGCGCTGATCCAGGCTGCAGACGAGTCCCAGCGTGAGTCCCTGCGAGAACTCAAGAGTTTATGTGATGAAGAGGAGGATGTAAAAGTCTCTGTAGAGTCTGCTCAAACTCTCTTTTACTGTCTACTCATCTCTAAGTGTCGTCAAGCAGAGAACAGAGGAGTCTGAAACACTTTTAACACTGTGTATCACTTTTACCACTTTTCCACCTGGTCAGCACTCAGGTGTCCACATTGAATCTTAGGTCGTACACCTTCATTCCTTGAGTCGTGTGTGATTCAGGACTTAGCCTCTGTTTTCTGTCTGCAGGTCCTCAGCTGGTGGCCGTCTTGTTGCCCCTCCTCATCTCCTTCCTCCTGGATGAAAACGCTCTTGGCTCCGCCCCCGCTGCGTCCCGTTCTTTGCACGAGGCAGCACTCAAAGACCTGATGCGCCTCGGCCCCCAGCACTCAGCCGTCTTCAGGTAAAACTGAAAATACAGTTTATTTATTTTGTATTTAAAGGAGCAGTATTTAACTCTGACACCTAGTGTTTAAAATGGGTACTGCAGTCCAAAGTCTAAACATTAGAGAGCTGATATTTAGAGGTATAAATGCGACTTTTTAAAATCTTATATTGATGAGTTATTTGTCCCTCAGGTCTCTCATCTCGTCGTCTCCTCACCTGAAGTCTCGTCTCGAAGCCGCCGTCAAAGGAAACCAGGAGAGTCTGAACGCTAAAGCTGGCAGCGCTAACCCCCGCAGCGCAGCCAAGTCCTCCCCCAGCATCACGCTCAAGACCAACTTCCTGTGAAGACGGCTGCGACGGCATTTTGATGTCACGTCACCATCGTACCGCGCTGCATTCACTGTCCCCCGGGACAAACGGTACTGTTGGTGTCAGTAATGAAATTTGCGAGGGTGTGCGACACGCCGACATGTTGGAACGATGACAGTAGACAAGAAAGACACGTTATGACATCATTTCCTCTTTCCTCTTTGGACTACAATCTGTGATGTCATCAGGACTCCTCCAACATGGCGGTGTTCTGATGTTCCACACGCTGCATGTCACTGTAGATCACTTTCTTCTCCATAAGCGTCACTCGTACACTCTGCTGACCGTTTCCTCTCATAGAGCCTCTGATGCCATCGACTCACTGATCGATTGATCGTGTCTGGGAGGAAGGAAACAGCTCAAACTCTGGTGGAGCGTTTGGGAAACGTTCAGCAGGGACGATGTTGATCAGGGCATGAAATCAAAACAGAAACGTGTTTTTAACGTTGAACATGAAGACGTGGAGGTCGTGAAAATGTTCTATATCACGTGTTTTCAAACGATACAATCTTTTATCTTCATGATCGATTAGGATTTAAAAACAACTGATGACTCTTTAGTGGGTGTGTAGGACTTGTATTCCTGTTACCGTGGTAACAAACAGGTATCAACATTGTTTGATTTTAATCATATCGAAGTTTAAATTCTGGTCTCGTGACGACACTACAGACGGCTGCTTAAAGGAGAAGTTTTTTTATATTTCACATGAAACACTTTGAATAAAACTTTATCGATTCAGAGATCTGTGACATTCCTGTTTGTTAGGGAGGGAAACGTTTCAATCGCAGAATCAGACGTTCAGACTGACGATTGTGAACGAATCAGCCTGTTAGAGGTCAAACTTCTTAGATTAAAGTTTGAAATGTACGGTGGCTGTGAAGTGCAAAACTAACTTGCAAAGTGTGTCGTTAGTAAATTTGTCTCAACGCTCGTAAAATCGTTTCACATTTTGTTGGTTTGTTTTGCACTTCTCAGCCACTGTAGAAATTAAGTGAAAAACAAAAAGGTGAAATTAAAATTGTAAAAGTTTATTCTGTCTTTAATTCAGATCTGTCTTGTTAGAAAGTTTTATAATGGTCCAGAGTGTAATAAATATAACAGAAACTTTGTAACGTAGACGGAGTGGCTTCGACCAATCACAGGACAGCTTGACTCCTCCCACCTGGCTCTCCAGGTACGACTGAACTAAACAAGCAGCGGCAGATCGACGGTGTGTTCAGGTGTGTCAGTTAATAAACTAACCTGTTAGTGAATGTGAAATACAGAGGAGGAGTCAGACAGTGAACGCATCGTGAAGAGCATTTTATTTTTATAGTGATGTGAGGATTTAACAACACTGTGATGGATGTGTTACGGTGGCCTGTGAGGGACACTTAGTCATCAGCGCACTTTAGTTTAACAAACACTACATAATCACGTCAACCACGTCGTGTAGAATGTCGAGAATTAATCGTCTGAATGTGAACGTTCAAACAATTCATGATGTCATCATAAAACAAAAATCAATAAAGATTCACCTGCACTACGAAGACGACTGTGTGTACAGGTGTGTGTGTTTCTATGTGTTGTTTTCTAACAGCTGAGACTCAATAAAAACCTTTTTCTTCAAACGCCGCTCTCACGCTTCTTCATTTGTATCAAACACTGAAGATTCATCTTTTCTGTAACGTCCAGAAGATTTAAAGAGTGAAAGACACGAAATATCGTCTGAAAGTTTTTTTATTTTTAAACCAGACGACAGCCACAGGAGCCTCTCTGTGAAGCTGCACAGACCTGCACTTTAAATTTCACTTTATAATACAGAAAAATTAATTCATACACGAACAGCTCAGCGACTTTGAAGGTCACATCTGATGCTAAATCCACTTCCCCATGTTCCTCTTAACTCTAATATGTGTCTCTAGTCCGTCTACAAACCCCCCAAAGATGAGAAAAGTCCATCCTCTCTGTCTTTTGCCTGCTCCACTTTTCAGAAAATGTGTGCTCAAACAAGCTGTTTGGAGATTTTCCCTTCATGACATCACAAAGGGCAGTAACCCCTCCCCCAGGTGGGTGACACTCCCCCAACTAGGTGTTTGTTCTGCCCTCTGAGTCTGCCTTCTCACCGTAAACAATAGGACATGGAGCGAGAAAGCCCGAGCCACCCAAGCCCTTCCAGAGAGGGGGCGTGGTCAGACACAGCTCATTTACATTTAAAGGTACAGACACAGAAACAGTCTGTTCTGATCAGGGCTGAAATAGAGGGGTTTATAGACATGATCAAATACAGGATCAGAGTGGATTTAGAACAAGAAACTTCACACACATGTTTTGAAGAGCTCTGAGACTTATTTACACTGGATGAAGAGGAGCAGAATATGTCACCTTTAAGATAAAAGCAGAGAAAAATAATTTTAAAGGCTTTATATGCGATTTTTTGATCCAGCAGATGTCGCCCTTGAGCACCAGCATGAAACCAAAACAACTTGCGGTGCATTGTTGTGTTAGCATGCTAATGCTAACGATCTTTATTATGCTCGTATCTTCACACTGCATGTAAATTTACCCGAAATGAGCGTGGTCTAGAAACACAGTAAAGCAGTGAGTACAGTATGTTATTCTTCTTTTCTGTAGTCCCTCAATTAAACAACTTTTATTCGCGAGGGGAGGAGTCAGCCGCCGTCCGGGCGATGTCAACAAACTAAAAATATGACTCGGAAAACATCACAGACAGTGTGACTCAGGTGTTACACCCATTATAGACAGTCATTACTCACAGAGTCACAGGGAAGGGCATTAAAAAATACAAAAGATCAACATGAAAAAATAAAGCAGTAAAAAAATCACATCATATAATATATATAACATTTAATTAAAAACATTAGAACCTGTGTGTGTGTGTGTGTGTGTGTGTGTGTGTGTGTGTGTGTGTGTGTGTTTGTTATCAGCCCTGAAACACCTTGGTAACTTTATTTTTTAACAGAAACAAACAGGTTGCAGCGCCCTCTGACGTCAGCTGCGTCACCTCCGGATGCTGCTTTCAGGGACTATCGGAAACCCTAGAACCAAGCGTGATGAAGGGCTTTAAATTGAAAACCAAATTTAAAGAGTTTTGAGAGTCCAGCTGAAGCCTTCATCCTGCTCAAATCTAAGAGTTTATCACACCGAAATTAATAAAGACTACAAATTATTAGGCTAGATGATCAGATATTTGCAATGACTAGTCCACAAAAATAAAACTAATGGCCAACTATTTTAAAGTTAAGAAGAGATGCGTGTTATGTTCTAGTTGCAGCTACTTAAATGTAAAAATGTGTCGTTTTCTTTGAGTTTTGTTGGTTTGACGAGAGACTAAATGTGATATGTTGAGGAGTGTTTTTAAAGATGTCATCGTTTAAAATGGACTGATTTATATCAAGAAGTACCAAATCTAACATTTCATGATACTGATGTGATGCAGAGAAATGAAGCCCCTGGACCCCTCTCACCCCGGACTGTTTGAGACCCTCCCCTGTTGTAAGGGGGGGTCCATCAGGACCAAAACCTCACGACACAAGAATAGTTTCTTCCCCTCAGCTGCCAGCCTCATCAATAATATCCCTGCACCCCCACCCCCCACATAACACAGACTCTCATCAGACACAATCAGAGAACATAATGTGAAGGCTGAATCTTTGCGTTACATTAACGCTCATTTGACTTAATATTTTCTGTTTACATGCACTCTGTTGGGACTGTAAATCTTGCACATACCTGCACAACTCCTCCACAGCACATGTTGTACGTTTTATGTTTTTATTGTTTTAGATTCATATTTATCTTATTCTATTTAAGTTGTCAGCAGGAGCTCTGCTGTTCTATAGCTCCTTACTATTTCATCTTTAGTTCTTCTCTGATTGTTTTCCACCAAAACACCAAGTTAAGATTCCTCACATGTTATTTTATTTTATATATTTAAATGTACTTGGCCATAAAAAAAACTATTCTGATTCTTGTTCTGATATATAGCACCTAATAGCAATACAATAAATCCCATTAACAAAACAATAAAAAGGCTAAGAGTTTAAATAAATTAAAGCATCAACATTAACAAACATATAGAGTTTGAATAGTTACAATGTTAAAGATAACTGAAATCACTAAAACATCATTAAATTGAATACAAAACGTTACAATAATGAAGTCAAAAAATCCTATTTAAAAAGCAGACTGAATAGATGTGTTTTTAGTTTACGTTTTTAAAGTATAAATGTATCCAGCTCATCCCAGTTGAACATAAGAGCATCTGACACATAGAGAAGTGACACTAGCATACGTTTATAAAATATATATGTTTAAATGGTTTAAATGCAGTATAAGTAAAGAAAAACAACTTCTTTTAAATAATGAGTGCAGTAGTTTTTATTTATTCCGAGCTTTGGGTCAGCTAGTGAACGCGGCAGCAGTGGTCGGCTCAGCTCTCCATTTCAGTCCGCTGTGTTCGGCTCCGCTCGGTTAATCGCCTCGCCGTCCACTCTGACCTTTTTACAGCCGTTCTGGAGAAATGGGAACGCCTTGAATTAACCCGAGACAGACACAGCTCCTCACCGTTCAGTTGGACCTACAGGATCGTTATTCCTTCCTCTGCTGACCGTTTCTGCGCCGAGGAGAACAAACGGTGAGTGACCGATCCCGCTGTTGTAAGCGAGCCCAGGCCGGTGTCGGTTGTGGTGGGTCTCCGCGTCTGAGCTGCGGCCCTCCGGCTCTCCCGGAACTTGAGCTCCGCGGCTCGAGGTTGTAGTCGGAGGCCGCAAATAAAGCTGGTTCACTAAAACGGGACGTTATCATGAGCGTAACACTGAAAATACAAACTCCACAAAATACTTAAACGTATTTATAGCTGTACGGTGACAAATGAAGATTTCACGTCGGTATTAAATTCCGTTTTTAATCACAAAAACCGGAGGACGCTGCCGTTATTTAGGCTAACGTTAGCATTCAGGTTAACTAGCGTGGTGCTAGCTGGCTAATTGAGTAGCACTACATACGCTTTAAAAGGCTGTATTTACATTGTTTAACATTTATAGACTTAAAATACACATTAAGCTGAAATAAATACACACTATACTACACTATGTACACAATATATATACTTTAAAATGTATCCTATACATTATTTAACATTTAAACACTTAAATTATACACTAAGCTGTATTAAATACACACGCTGTTTTTACATATTCTATAGTATTTATACTACACAACACTTTGTACACTATACTACACAATATATACACTATACTACAGAACAGTATGCACACTATACTGTACAATATACTACACAACACCACGTACACTACACTTCACAACAGTGTAAACTATACTACACACTCTGTACATTATACACAATACTACACAACACTATACACACTAGTATACACTATATCATACACCGTACAACACTATATACACCGAATACTTCACTAATCAACAATATAAAGTACACACACTGTATCTTTACTTCAATATGCAACAAAATATTTACAATGCTACACTATGTACACACTACTACACAGTATATATCTCCTATACATCCCAAATGTTTGCACTAAATCTACACTACTTAAATAAAGACTCTATAATAACTCTGTCAGGGTCCCTGACTGTTCTTCAAAAGTCTCTTTTTATAAAATGTAAGGTCATAAAAAAGTCTTATTTGACCCGTGAGAGCTTTTAAATCTGACATGACTCTTTGACTGAGACATGATTGAATACTTTCTCAAGCGTACACGATATCTAGTTTATGTTATATTTTTATTATCTTTTAGGGATATATTTGGTCATGTTACAATTTACGGGGTTTCCACGAATCCTGGAAAACCTGCAAAGAGTTGACCAAAATTGAAGTCATGGAAAATGAGACAAAACTCAAAATGTCCTGGAAAATCTTGTGCTGTAATTTCATATCAGGGTTCCTATAACAGATGACATTATCATCTGAAAGGGTTAATTATGTTATCATATCATATAGTAACTGTAGTTCATAGTATATTATTATATATTCAATAGTATTCAGCTAAATGTCCTGGAAGAGAGTGGGGACTCTGCGTATGCATTCACAGAGCGTGAACAGAAGAGAGAAGGTGACGAAGATGAGGAGAGATGCGTTCATGGACATTTGGCTTCAGGATGAAACTGACAGGGAATAGTGTACCGGGGTCAAACAGTCGCCATTTTCAGCCATCATCACGTCTTTGTACATTCATATTGATTCCATGACGGTGAAACATTGGTGTCCCAGTCTGTGAGTGCCTCTGTTACTACCTCTGAAGATGGTTCAGAGGGGGGATCAGCCCCCCATTATGTCTCTGCGACATTCAGATTGAAGGCGATACGTCACAGGGGCGTAAATATGGCGGCTTTGAGACAGCAGTCTGAACAGGGCTGATGATTAACCTGCCAGATATGCAAAGAAGAGATTTCAAACTGGGGCGATGGGAATCAAAGTCGTGTACTCTAACACTATTCCTGTCTCTTTGTTTGGGTCTTAAAAGTCTGAAATTTGATGATAAAGAGTGTGAATCAACGCTGACTACATATCCACACTATTGTCTGTAATTAACATGTGTGCTGATAATAAACCAACACAGTCAGGTAGCTGGTTTAAAAGTATCAGGTGACTTTTCAGGGGTTTCAGTGTGTCCAAAGGCCTGACAACATCACAATTTGTAATCAGCATTACCTTAGCAAACCCTGTCTGTTAGTGAAGCTAACCGCTAACGCTCACAAACCTGCCGCCGCTTAGTGTTAGTTTGTTATAAGGCCCCGTGTGCCCGGCTGGTCAGCGAGCTGCTGGAGGGCTTAGCGTTGCCTGTAACATGTCCCTCCTGCTCTATCCTCTTATGTTGATTTGTGTCTGATGAAATAATTAGGCTCCTTATGCTCAGACAGATGATGAAACTGTGGGTCACACAGCTAGCTTTGTGTCAGCTGGAGAGATGGCATGTCACTTCTGCCGTTCACTCCTAACTAGTCCGTCTGTTTGGGACGTTGTGCAAGTTTGAAAAGAAGGTTTGTTCACTCACACACACACACACACACACACACACACACACACACACACACACACACACACACAGACAGGTCAGTGTGGAAACATCAGCACAGACACCACAAGACTCAGTCTCATACAGTAGACTACTTTTTTCAGTTTCTGTTTTTGATTGATGTCAAATTTTACCATGTAGACAGACCTGCCCCCCCTAAAGTTTGTCTAAATGTTCAATACTTCAATACTAACACGATACAAACTTTGTTATTTTAATCATCGATTGTATCAAAAGGTGGCGAGGCTTTAAAATAAACATCTAATTAATCGTGCAGGTGTGAAGGAGAGGAATAGATCCATCAGAAATGCAGCCACACTCCTGCACACGGTTTATATTGCACATTGCCAATGATCTGTGCTGAAAGGTTGTCAAGAAATTTGTGCATTTTAGACAGATTTGTGCATTTAATAACTAAAAAGAAGAAGTTGCTCAATATTGGGTGTCTGGTATGCACGCACGATATGAGAAAACAATGTGAGTCAACATTGTTCAATATGGAGTTAACGATAGAAGCTGGGATAAATAAAAAGTGCATAAGAGCTTTAACTCTTCTTTCTTAGGTCTGTCTGCCGTTCTTCTTGTTCTATAATATCGGTGTTTGCATCATACCAAAATAAACCCAAAAACGGTTTCTGTCGTCCACTAAATTGGCACTAAATAATCTGCGGGTAGCTGATAGTTAGCTTTAGCTTCAGCAGACTGCATCAACATGTTGTGAACGCACGGCCGTTACACCCAGGCCTCCATCCAACAGGCGCAGTGTTCACACGCTGAGTGAGAATTCCCTTTTTTATTTAATCCGATAAATTCAGAGTTTAGCAATGTATTTGTTTCGAAGGCTCAAATCTCGATGTAAAGGAGTCGTGACATCAGCAACAGCTCGACACCTGGAAACTGTTTCTTTGAAAAGGGTACCTTGTAATTTTAGGGTTTTGTACACACATCAATTAATTTTCTATTTACATATTTTAGTTTTTGTAACAAACTGCTTTAATCTGCTCCTTCTCTAACTCCACACGCCCACACGTTCCCATAGGGGGTATGTTTAAGAAGCTCTGATAAGACATTTTTAAAAGTTTCACTTGATATTCCATCATTGCCTCAGGTGATCTGCGTATAAGAATGCTTATTGATGATGGCGCTTATCGTAACAACATCCCGAACTAGGAATGAAGGACACCATCAGCAGGAAAATACTGAAACAAAGCTTCTGTTTTGACATGAGCGTTACATCTCAATCAGTGAGTTTTCAAGAGTGACGTACGGACAGTGGACTTCTCTTACTCTCGCTCTCCCCCCTCTCTTTCTGCCCCTCTCTCTCTACCCCTCTCTCTCTCAAGCTGATGTGATTCTACTCTCTCTCTCTGTTTTGCTGCGTCTTGATAAAAAGCCTCCCCGCAGCAGGCTCCTCTGTTGTGATAACGGAGTCGCAAGTGAATCTTTTTTTTATTATGGGAGGGTTGTTGTGTTTGCAATCCATGCAGGACTGTGGTCCTGCTTTCATAAAATGAGTTAGTTAGTTTGCATCGTGGCTCCGAGCACTCAGTGAGGTCCGGAGGTTGTCAATTTCGTAGCTGCGTATCAACTCTCTCCAAGTACTCTGGGGTCTTTCCTGTTTTCACTGATCTAAAATAGCAGGCAAACTCCTGCACGCTGTGTACATTGCACAAAAACATTGGCAACACTTTCAGTACCAAAATGTGCCAACATATTTGTGCAATGTTGATAGTCTGCAGACGTTGAATTCCTTTCTAAGTTTCAGTACTTTTCCTTATTTTTGATTTTCAAAATAACAAAGATTGTATTATTTTAAAACACATTTTGATATTCATATTCATCCGTTATTCTTTAAAATCATCAGAGCTTTATTTTTTAAAACCTGTTTAGAGTTTCTTCGTCTGAAACAGCTTTTAAAATGTCTTCAAAGGTCTAAAACAAATCTTACATTTAATTGTTTAAACCCGCAGAAACTCTTGAATCAAATAAGAGGACTAAATCCTGAGCAGACTCTGATCAACTTTGTCGTCCTCTCTGAAGGATCCTGAAGAGGAAGTCTTGTCAGAACTGAGGGGAGAATCTGACCTCTCACCTCTCAGTCTGGATTCTGTCCTCTGCTGTTGGTGTCTGATTGTGATTGAATCTGTGTGTTAGAGAAACCTCATTGTTATGAAGTGACATCCATTGTTTTATCCCCCCCGGTTTCCATGAGGAATTGAAAGTGTTTTTTTTTTTTACCACCGCTGGCCTCAATCTGGTTCTAGAAAGTTGAAACCACGAAAGGTTAAAGGGGTGAAAAGTAAACCCTGTGACTGACCGAGGGACACGTTGGCCTTTTGGTCCTGCTGTGGTCACCCTGTCGTGGAGGAAGGGGGAGAGGAGGACAGGACTCTAGCTGGCAAGTTGTGATGATTAATCTGTTGATAAGAGGATCTGTCCTGCACAGCCTGGTTCTATCCCGACAGACACACAGTCAGCTGCTTGGCTTCAAATTAGAACCTAATCAACTTATCCCGGACCCATTGGACTCCCAGCATGCCGTGCTGCAGGGATATGCCAGCGGATAGAGCCGTTTGCGTGCTGCTGGGTTCAAGATACTGAAGAAAGCGTATTTTAGTCACCAGTTCATTGCTATGCTAAAATTAACTGGTTCTGTAGTGTGTACCCCAATTTAGCCTTTGTGCATAGGGACAGATCTAGTCCATGAGCAGGGACCTTTAGAGAGGTTCAAACATTTCCCCAGATCTTAGACAGACCCCGGAGCCTGCACTGGAGATTCTGAGTTCCTCTTAAGGTTCCTGGTCTTTGTTAAAAATTCCTGCATTGAAGAAGGAACTAATGAGATGGGAAGCAAGACATCACCTGAAGGCAGATGTTTTTAAGATGCAAATCAGAACGTACCTCTTAAACTCTCCAAATGATGGGAAAAGTATTAGTAAACATAGAGTAGTAGCAACTGAAGATTACTTGAGATAAAGTTAACGCGCCCCGTAATAAATGATACTTAACATTTAGTCAAAGTTAATCCGACAGTACCAGTTATCGTCAAAGAGGTAAAAAGATTGTCTGTGGAGATCTTTCAGTGTCACACAGATGCTGCAGAGACTCTGATGAGCGTCAGCCTCGTCTGGACTCTGACCTTGTTTTTTAGCTCCTAAAATCCTCCTGAGCCAGCAGTTCCACATGTCGAGTTTCAGCTCCTTTGACCATTAAATCCCACCATGATTAAACCCTCTTTCTAGTTACAAACCAAATCTTCTTGAAGTGTTTCTGTTGTTGTTAAATGTAAAAATGTTTCCTGCAGCAGCCTGAGATCTGTGCAGAGTTTCTGAGACATCTTCATTCAGGCGTCCTGCAAAACCACATTCCCCCCTTACCGACCTTAAAGATTTTAGTCATATTTGGACTGATCTGTATCTTCCCTGCATGTTAATATGAACTGTCAGATCATCTTTAAGCATTAATAGCTGTTTTAAAAGTGGATAAGAGTGTGGCATTCAATATCAGATCAGAATGTATAGCCGTTTTCACACATGTACTCCGGAGATTCTCCCGACCTAGCCGTTCATATATGCTCCTCACAGCGGGGACTTTCCCTGTCAGAGGGGAGGGGGCGCGGGGGGATTTCCCGACGTAAGACGTGACGTAAATAAACAATGCGGAAGTAGCGACTGAAGCAACAGAGTCCGCTACATGACGTTATAATGAGAATATTTGCCTTTATATCAATGCTATGTGTAATCCAATGGAATGACAACATCCACAAAAGAGAGGAGAACAACACACTGACGAACAGAAAACATAATGCAGCCGTTTAACTACGTGCACGGAGATCGTAGTGGTCGCATGCAGACACTTTAGGCAGTCACTGTATATAAACGTCATTCTCTTTTCATTGGCTGAAATTGAAATCTCCGGAGTATATTCGGCCGCGTTCAAACATCAGCTCACTCGGAGTTTTTCAGGAGATTTCCATATGTGTGAAAAGGGTTTATGTGATTGGCCTCACCTGCTTACTGAGCTTCTTTGAATTAAGTTCTTTTATGAGCTGTTTTTGATATATTTTCTTGGACAGCATTCCTCCTCCTGCTTTTCTTGTCAAACTGCCTCAGATTTGCATACTGCCTGTTTTCTGTGGACTGTGGTGGTGTTGTGGTTCTTAACATTTGTGCCTGTCAGACCAAACGCAGGGTTAAAAGGCTCTGAGGTTTGGTAAAGCTTCAGATCTGTTTGAGAGGAAAACCACATCAGAGTCCAGCTCCTGTGAGTCTGTGACGACAACATGGAGCTAAATTAGCTCTTCATCCTGACACACACACACACACAGGCTGCGGTTTAGATATTTATTACAGCTTGCAGGGGTTGACATTAAGTTAAATTTAGCAGATGTTGAAATCAAGATTACTGGCCCCACCATTTTAATCACTGGCCCAGGAACATTACTTTTGATTTGAAAAATAAATGTAAAATAATTTACTTTCAAAATGAGGCAAAGAAACAGTTGTGATGCAAAAGGAATTTATTAAAAAGCATTTTCTAATTCATGAAGTTCTTCCTCCATCTCTTCCTTGGTTGGCTGTTGAGATGCTGTTCAGCTTCACCCCCCTGTAAGTGCCATCCACTGTATCAGACAACATCTTCATGTGCTGCTCTCCTGGCTCCAGACACAACTCTATTAGGCCACTGAGGCAGGCCTCAATGTACTGCACTGCCTCCCCTGACAGAAAACAGATGTTAATGAGATAAAGTTTAAGGAGATGGCCCCTACCTTGAAAGCCAGAATAAAGCACATAAGACATTAACAATATATATGTTTACCTGGTGTCAGTTTATCCTGCTGAAATTTAAGACTCAATGTCTTGAGCAAGTCCAGTGTATCAAGCAGGAAATGCATAAACTGGACATTAGCATGGCTTTTGAGGTAGCAGATGATGTCTTTTGCCCTTCCCATCACTGCAGGTGATGGCTGGGGTGTTCGCTCTGGACTGACTTGGTCCTCAAAGTGGGCCACAAAGACTGTAACCATTACACAGAATCTGTAGCAATAAGTCAACATGAAATGTTATTTATTAAGATATTTCCTATATAATTATGGGTTATTTAAAGTATATCTTGAACAACTACCTGTGTTGCCTTGTGGACGTATGGCAACCATCTGGCTCCCTTCAGGTTTGTAGGCTTGAGGACCTTCTCCTCCAGTGCCTCTGCAAGCATCCTCAGCTCCCTTAGTGCCTTTGGGGAATAGTGATACTGCTGGTGTAAGTGCTGCAGCACCTCTTGCAGCTTCTTCAGCCTCGGATGCTCTTTTATGGAGTCCACCAGTCCTAATTCAAGCCTGTGTGTCACACAGTGTATTGAAAGAAGGTGACCTGTCGCCTCCTTTAGCTTTGCAGCCACACCATTCCTCTTGCCCATGTTAACAGCTGCACCATCCGTGCACAGGAAGACTACCTTCTCTTTCCAGTTGCCAAGACCAGCTTGTTCAAACACTTTAGGAAAATATGAAAAGCAGTTATTGATCGGTCAGGAACAGCATCATTTGATTACACTTTACAAATCACTTTTTCACGCTGGCTTACCTGACTGTACTGCAGAAAGCACACCATCTTCATGTGCATGTTTGACATCCTTGATGCCAACGAAGGACTGGACCACTCCCTTCTCCTCACTGAAGAACTTGACATAGACTATTTCATTCTCAAGGTTCCCCGTATCAGTGGCCCCGTCAATCATCACACTTACGAAGCGGGCCTTCTTCATGTCAGAGGAATTGCTCCCTCTCCCCATTGTAAATATCAATAGTGAATCTGGTGAGAAATAAAATAGTTTAATTAATAATGAAGAAATTCAAAAAATCAATACAATTTGTAAATTGTAAAAAAAAAAAAAAAGTGTGGTTCTCACCTTGCACATGCTTTATCCGACAAGTAGCAATTGGGCATGTTGGACCCAGTCTTACTGTTGAGCTGCACCAGGTCAGGAAATTCAGCAAATGGCTTTTCTTGTTTGACTTCAGTATGCAGTATGAAACATGTTCTCCATTTTCTTCTGAAATCCTGCATCTATCTCACTATTGACATGTACCCCAGCTAACACAGCTTTGGGGTGCTCTGCTGCCTTCTGCCTCTTCACACACAACTTATGGGAGACACTACTCTCATGGGGGTCAAAGCCTTTGAAGAGTGGAGAATCCCTACAATAAACCAGGAAGAAACAGATGTGCTATCTATTCCATATCACGTTTAAAGGGATACTTCACCCATTTGCATTGAGCTTTGTATCATTAGAAACCTGGTTGTATTTTTGAATGGCCGTGCATCCCTCCCTCATTTTCCCCTCAGATGGGTAATCTTTGTATTTCTGAGTCTGAAAAGGAGCTTCCAGTGACGCAAAATGACGATTTTTGCGTCACTGGAAACTGATGCGGTTAGCGGGGTGAAACTACAACGGGACTAGCCCTCATATTTTCGACCACTGAAGCTACAGACCTATCACAGATCAGTGGGTGGGAACTCACTCCCAGAATCGAAACTTAACGTCCGCCATATTGCTTGGAAGCTATGCTAACAGGCTCTATGGAGAAAGTTGATAATGGCGAAAAAATATAAATATAGCGATATATATAGCGAGGCGGCTGCTGCCGACAGGTCGGTTTAGTGTTTTGGCTGCCGGGGCCGCCGCTGGCCGCCAGGGCCACCAGGGCTGCCGCGACACAAGACCGGCCTGTCAGCAGCAACCGTCTCACTATATATATCGCTATATTTATATTTTTTCGCCATTGCTGGCCTCCGCCGGCCGCTGCCAGCTCAGCAGCCGAGACATACAGTAAGGCCTGCCTATCAGCGGCGGTGAGGACGAGGATTCCGGGCCGGCTCGAGCTGGGGCGGACTGGTAGTGTCGGTGCTCTCACTGTTTGCCTATGGACACAGACATGGAGTCTGTTTTCTGCCAGGAATTTCCAAGATCAATTCTGGAAGAAATCTCTGAATCAGTTGAGGAAATGGTCTTATGTGTTGAAGTAAATATGTCTGTAAATGTTTTTATATTTCTACTGCTATATTGTATATTTTGGAGAAACTGTAACGATCGAATTTCCCTCTGGGATTAATAAAGTATTTCAGATTCTTTCTGATTCTGAAATAGAGGACCTTAGTGGGAGTGGCCTGTGGTGCTGTGCATTCTGGGATTTGGTGTCTTTCTTCCACATGAGCCAAAAAGACACTTTCTGCCTTTTCTCGACCAAGAAGGCACCAACTTCAAAATGTATTTCACATTTCTACTACATATATGACCCAATGTCAATACAGATTCATGTTTCAATGGGTGAAGTATCCTTTTAAATAAGTTATTAATCAACAACAAAACCACCAAAGGGACTTTAATAGCCCATGTGTATATAATACTATGTATATATATATATATATATATATATATATATAGGTTTATGTTCTACTCTTATTCTTAAACCCTGTGTTGGGATTATGCTAATATGATGTAGGCCTAAGCAATACTGAGTGATCTTCTAATGCTAATAATGAGCAGATCTCCTGATTTATTTACATATCAGAAGAGAGTACAAATTCATTACTACAAACGAACTACCTTATCTTTTCTATCCTCAACTTACTTGTCTGCATATGTCGGCATTGATCGGCAGATTTGGCAAAATAATATTTTATATATATATATATATATATATATAATATTATTATCTGCATCGTATTCCAGCGGTCTCACCAGTGTGACTGAAACTTCCTCTGCCTCTTGTTTTCATATTCTGTCATTCTCCCTCAACTGTTCTGCTGATTTTCTTTTGTTTACATTTTGAGCGACCTTACCTGGCTTTTGACCGGAAACCAGAGGTTTTAAAAACATTTTACCAGTAAAATGAACGAGAAAAAACCTGCACCGCAATCCGTGTTCAGTTGTTTAATCTGACGTTTTTAGCGCACTGGCGGGAGAGGGGGAGAGACAGCAGCGGAGCTGTCTGCAGCGGTGCCTTTCATCTATTACGCCTGTGCGCTTACGCGTGAAGAGGGACAGACTTGAACGTTCGCTGAAGCAGTCAATAACGACATGATCTCACACTAATTACTGACAAAACAACAGTATGCTATCGTACGAAAACGATGTGATTCGTTTATTTTTACTGGCGCGAGCGGGCCAGTGGAGTGTGCAGTCAGCTGGCCCGGAGCCTTTCAGTTGCGCATCCGGGCCAGCGGGCAGTTATAATGTCGAGCCCTGGCTTGTATTCATCCATTTGGAGCACATCCTTACGTCTTCAGCTCTCTGAACTCAATAATCATCCTGAAGCCAGCGAATAGAAAACATTTATCAGTCTGTGCAGAACACAAGTCAGAGCTGGGAAGCTTTCAAACTGCTTCGTCATCCAGGAATTATCACCTTTCCTCAACAAATGAGAACAAGTTTAATCTGTGCCAGGAATTATCTTCTGCCCATCAAAATAAACTACAGTCATCAAGCAGCAGTCACGGGGTCCAAGAGCGTTTGATCTACCGTAAAATCTGGTGTATAAGACACACTTTAATACACTTTTTTCATCCTAAAAGTTGGCTGCGTTTTATAAACCGGTGTGACCAAAATACCATGATAAAATGCTGACATGCGCTGTCATTACTGCGGGTGCAACAGTCACAGTCACACACACCATGCGACCTGACGTGATTGAAAATACATCCCCATTCATTGAGTATTTAAAGGTGAGTGCACGCTGTGCTGGGAAAGACCGCGACACAGACCTGACCTGTCTTATTCACTGCAGCTAGGAGAGCAAACTCCACAAAGTGAAAACAGACGGGACTAAAAGAGCGACACAGCTGCACAGAAACTGCACGTTGTAGACTTTGCTGAACACGATAGAAATCGTCACGCAGGAAGACAGTTTAAACTATTTTTTTTTTCTCCAAGAGACGTTGAAAAACAGCCGCTTTATCAGGGGAAATAAAGATATCTGAAACGGAGCATTCAGGCTCCATGAAAATAAGAAGCTAATGACGGCCTTTTGCATATTTCATTATGTAGGACTCAATTCAAAATAACCTGTATATAAAAGCTGCGGTCACCCAGTAATAATCCACTGCCTGGTTTAACAAAAGCTGCAGTCTTTCAGGAACTATTCACTACTCTGTCTAATTAAACAAAAGTGACAGTCATGCAGGAGTCAGCCACTGCCCTGTTTAAACTGTTGCAGCAACACATTATTTATCCAGTGCCTTTTATTTAAACAAGTAACCCTACTCTTTTCCAAGAATTACCCACTACCCCTAAAAAAAATAGCAAAAGCTGCAAACCACAGTCAGCCAGGAATTATCCTCTGCTCGGTTCGTTCAGTTACACAGGTTTTATTCATTTCAGTTTGTAAACAAGCATCAGCCATCCAGGAATTATCCTCTGCCCTGTTCCTTGTTTGCAAACACTCTTCTGGAAGTTGCATTCTGTCCCAGCTCTTCTAAATGAGCACAAGCTTCACTTATCCAGGAAGTATCCCGTGCCCTGCCTGTGTCAATAATGATGGATAGCTTAATTTGAATAAGGGATGTTTTTTAACTTTTTTTTTCTACCTCAGTTATTCAAATCTCTTCTTCACTTCCTCCCTTTGTTCTATCTGCAGGTGAAGAGACTACATGTCCCAGAAGCCCCAGTGAGCGTGTGACTTCCTCCTGCTCGTCCTCGTTTCCTCTCTCCCTCCGTCCGGGTGATTGGATGAGTCCCAAACAGCGACAGAACTTTGAGCAGTGATTGGGCGCTGAGCCAGAGCGGGTAGCCAACGGGGAGCCAGGTGAGAGGTCAGGTGATGATGATGGAGCGCACGTCAGAGCTAGATTAATTAACCTTGGAGCGGCCAGTTAGCAGCTTATCCCAAAGACGATCAGAGCGAGAACATGCAACTAATAATTTAGCATCCAGCATCTTTGAGGGGCTGCTACATCCTGAATTAGTACTCCACTCTGAACAGTGAGGAGGTTCCTGGTTCATAAACATGGTCGGGACAGTCCCTTACTGTGTGGGGTTTGCATGTTCTCGCTGTGCATGCGATGGCTCTGAATTGCCCGTAGGTGTGAATGTGAGCTTGAAAGTTTGTCTGTCTCCAAATGACAGACCCGTGATTGGCTGGAGACCAGTCCAGGGTGTAACCCCGCCTCAAGCCCAATGGTCCTAATGAACTGTTATTCAAATAATTGAATAATACTTGTTCTGCTGTCGAGCCACGTATACTTTATGATTGAACGCGCTTTATCGTTTTTGTCCCTGTAGGCTAGCCATCATGGCGGACGTGGACCCAGACACCCTGCTGGAGTGGCTACAGATGGGTCAGGGCGATGAGCGGGACATGCAGCTCATTGCTCTGGAGCAGCTCTGCATGCTGCTACTCATGTCTGACAATGTGGACCGCTGCTTTGAGACGTGAGTTTCCACTTTCTGATTCAGGAAGTGATTGAGAAGTGATCTGTGTACTGACTGACCGACCCCCCCCTCTCCTCTTTGTCTCCAGCTGTCCTCCTCGGACGTTCCTCCCGGCGCTCTGTAAGATCTTCCTGGATGAGAGCGCCCCGGATAACGTGCTGGAGGTCACGGCCCGAGCCATCACATACTACCTGGACGTGTCGGCAGAGTGCACCCGGAGGATCGTCGGGGTGGACGGGGCCATCAAGGCGCTGTGCAACCGACTGGTGGTGGTGGAGCTCAACAACAGGACGAGTAGAGACCTGGCCGAGCAGTGTGTCAAGGTAAGAGCAGCAGGTGGTTAATTTAACGATGACTTCACAGTAAACGGTGAGTCTGACTTTATCTGCAGAGGACCAGAGGATAAATTAGTCTTTGGATGATATTTATATTTTATTATCTATAAATGAGGCTGTAGTCCTTGTCGCACTTCTGGGGGGCTCAAATCTGACCTCGGCCCTTTGCTGCATGTCGTCCTCTCTCTCTTCTCCCAACATTCTGTGTCTCTCGTCAGCTGTCCTCTCTGATAAAGGCAAAAAGCCCCCCCCCCCCCCCCAAAAGAAAAAAAAAGAAAAAGCAGCAACTTCACAGTCTGCTGAAATATTTCCTTTGGACCGAAGAGGGACTTATTGGTTGAATTTGTTTGGGTCCTGGCTTTGAACCTGGGAGGGGGATCAGAATAATCTCTGTTGTAATGCAAAGCATTTTTGCACAACAGCAGCAATCAGAAGCCGATTAAAGCGTGTGGCTCTTCTTGTTTTACTGTTTGACTTTGTTTTCTTATCTGTAAAGGACGCAATGTCATTCGTGTGATCAGCTGAGATCTCATCCAAGAGTCTGTTTGTCTCATTAATCTGCAGTTTCTCTCTCTGCTGCTGTGTTATGGCCAATAGGACCAGTGTGTCAGAGAGATAGATAACAGTGGGAGGCCAGGACACGATGACAACCACGGATATCAGCCGCTCCTGTTTGTGTGTGTTTGTGTTTTGGAGCTGAGCCACACCACAGGCAGCAGATCTGAAACCACATGCTTCCAATGGTTTCTTATTAAAAATCACAGGACAGTTGTGTTCTGAGATCAGGCGTCAGCTGATGGAGGCAGAACGATGCTGCTGCTCTCAGATCAGATCTATTTTTATTCATCAGGTGCCGTTTGATCTCGCTCCAAGTTTGATTCACTTGAATGTCTTCTTTGTGTCTGTGAGGAGGAGAGAAGTCAGAAAGTTCTGATGATTCAGATTTAACTTTTCATTTCAGTCGAACATGATGTGACACGAGGAACCTAAAGGTTGAGATGAGATGTGTCATTTATGGGTTTTTGTGTTTGTAGGTGTTGGAGCTGATCTGCACGAGGGAGTCTGGCGCCGTGTTTGAGGCCGGTGGTCTGAACTGCGTGCTGAGTTTCATCAGAGACAGCGGCCACCTGGTCCACAAAGACACTCTGCATTCTGCCATGGCCGTCGTGTCCCGACTCTGCAGTAAGATGGAGCCTCAAGACTCGTCCCTGGAGACCTGCGTCGAGTCTCTGTCCAGCCTCCTCAAACACGAAGACCACCAGGTGAGTGAGGAAGAGTCTCCGGTTTGTTTACAGCAGCCTCTTTCTTCTTTCAGTGAATCTAACGTCTCTCCGTCCTGCAGGTTTCAGATGGAGCTCTGCGCTGCTTCGCCTCATTGGCCGACAGGTTCACTCGCCGTGGCGTAGACCCCGCCCCTTTAGCCAAACATGGCCTGACAGAGGAGCTGCTGTCCCGTATGGCGGCTGCCGGTGGCACAGTGTCAGGACCCGCCTCTTCCTGTAAGCCTGGCAGGACCTCGACCGGTGCCGCCCCCTCAGCCCCCGACTCCAAACTAAGCAACCAGGTGTCGACCATCGTCAGCCTGCTGTCCACGCTGTGCAGGGGGTCGCCACTCGTTACACATGTAGGTCGACTCACCTCAGACACGTGGAAGAATATGCTACATACGTTCATAATAAAACAAAATGACTGTTTCTCCTCTCCCGTCTGTAGGACCTGTTACGTTCAGCGCTGCCTGACTCGATGGAGTCCGCTCTGGGAGGAGACGAGCGCTGTGTGCTAGACACCATGCGGCTCGTGGACCTCCTCCTCGTGCTCCTGTTTGAGGGACGGAAGGCGCTACCCAAATCCACGGCTGGCTCGACGGGTCGGATCCCCGGCCTGCGACGCCTGGACAGTTCAGGAGAGAGATCGCACCGACAGCTTATCGACTGTATCCGCAGCAAAGACACAGACGCTTTGATCGATGCCATCGACACCGGAGGTAAGAACTCAGATTCTGAACACACCTGTGAGAGAAGAACAGGAGAGTACAAAAGAAGTATCTATGAGGGATACATCAGTTTGAGTCCTGTTGACAAGCATCGTCCCATCAGCTATTTTTCATGTACCGACGTCAGGAGGAGGGATGTGGATGGAAACCTCTTTCCATAAGGACCCGGTTCAGAATAAAATAAAACAAGAGTCGACAAAGTTTGAGCTTTTGATACTTCGATCGGTCTCATTGATCCTGTAATGTCTTGTTAGTTAAAAACAGTAATGCAGTGCTGAGATCTGCTAGTTAGCTAACTAAACGAGGTGACTTACAGGTACATTATGATGCGTTCAAGGTCAGCTAAGTAAAATGACTATCATGGGGAAAAAAAGGTAAATAAAATGTTGTCATGATGTGTTCAAATGTAATATTGAGAATAAGAAACTTAAGCTTTAGGTGAGAAATGTATAACTTTAAATACATGAAGATGTTTGGAGAAGGACTGGGTTTATTTTCCAGCGCTATAAAAGATTTATAGAATAGGAAGTAAACGTGTTTGATATTTAGAATTTAAAATCTTGACGTTTACGTCATGAAAGGGCCCAGCAGAAGCTGTGTGTGACTACAATATAATCACGAGAGACAAGGGAGGAATGTAGTCATGGCGACCAGCGGCAGAATGCAACCCGGCGTTTTTGTTTTCTTTGATTTTTTTCAGTACAGATCATCAGTGCAGCACTTTTCTGAAACTTGTATCCATATAGCTATGATTGTATCTTCTTTCCTGTACCTGGAGTTTTCAAATTAAACTTTATTAACAACTGTCAACGTTCCGTCACGATTTCACTCGTACAGTGTGAGCTCTCCAGCCTTGTTCGACCATCGGGTCGTACAGTGTGAGCACATAAATCTCAAGGTCTGGTCGGGCGTTGTAAACGATTCAGTCGTACAGTGTGAGCTGACATGCCACCCCGACTTTTATACAATCGGGGATAAATCGCACAGTGTGAGCCAGGCTTAAAACTAAACCTCTATCATTGTCTCATTTTCCACCAAATAGTAGAAAAGTCTCGTTATTTGTATCGATGAGGACTTGTATCATTAAGGAGACTCAATGATTACAGTCCAAATGTTGGATCATCCCTCATCAGGGGCCGATGTTTATCTGTTGTGTTGCGTATTTTTAACTCTGAGAAGCTATGAGAGCTGACCTCTCATTCAGAGAAGAGTCGCCTGTTGGACAAACTGTGATTTTATTTCATGGTCAAACGTGAAGGAAAATGTCGGCAGTGTTTGCATCTGACATTGTGTGAGAAAGATCAGAGACATGCAGTCTGTATGAGAAACTGAAGAACAGAGAGGAGGGAGGACTAACACCAGCTTAATCTCATCAAATCATGAGAACAAAACATTGATGTTGGTATCATCCCTGATTTTCACCATCAGAGCCTCTATCGCTAAAGGAACTCTGTTTGGGTTTTAGGCTGTGATAGTCTAAAAGTGCAGCTACTATCTTGTTTTCAGGGACATTAATCGCTCCCTCCTTTTCTTTCTCTTGCAGCGTTTGAGGTGAACTTCATGGACGACGTCGGACAGACGCTGCTTAACTGGGCTTCAGCTTTTGGCACACAGGAAATGGTAAGAAAACAACACTAAGCTGAACTCTCCTCTCTGAATCAGCCTCTCCAGCTGCTCGTGTGTTTCCTCCTTCGTATTGCAGTTTGACTCGTGTGTTTTTTTGTATTTGTTTTAAGGTGGAGTTTCTATGTGAGAGGGGGGCAGATGTCAACAGAGGTCAGAGGTCATCCTCACTACACTACGCTGCCTGTTTCGGACGCCCACAAGTAGCCAAGGTAACACACATCACATTAAACACCTATCCACAGAGCAGCCAGCTGTGAGTCTTGTTGTGTCTTTCTAAGAATCTCATTGGCCATCTTCTTCTGTCGTGTGTCTGTGTAGACTCTGCTGCGTCACGGAGCAAACCCTGACCTGAGAGACGAGGACGGGAAGACTCCTCTGGACAAAGCCAGGGAGAGAGGACACACAGAGGTGGTGGCGATCCTGCAGTCCCCTGGTTAGTAAAAACCTGAAACTACAGTACAATGATCAAACTGTTGCTCTGTGTTCACGATAGGAGGGGAATTTATGTGTCACTCGGATTTAGTATCAGACGATGGGAGAAACCAAAATGAATGCTAACAGCTTTTTGTGCACTGGCAACGCCACAACCTTTTTGTTGATGTGGTAACGTAACCGGTAAAAAGTCTGTTATCCTGAATTTCCTTTTCAAAATCCTCATACTGAGACAAATTCAATCAGGACATAATCTGAATTTTCTCAAATGTGACTCCGCTGTTGAGACAGAAAGTGTAGGGAGGCAGATCTCACAGTACCAATGAGGTGACGCAGACCTGTGTGTGTGTGTTTTACAGGAGACTGGATGTGTCCGGTGAATAAGGGCGACGACAAAAAGAAGAAGGACGTGAACAAAGAGGAGGAGGAGGGGATCGAGCCCAAAGGAGACCCAGAGATGGCTCCGATCTATCTGAGGAGACTTTTGCCTGTTTTTGCACAAACCTTTCAGCAAACCATGCTGCCTTCTATTAGGTACACACACACACACACACACACACACACACACACACACACACACAAACAACAACAGTTCTCATCTAGATAATGCCAAGAAGACGGTCTCAGTGATGTTTATTTGTTAAAGTCTCTGACCTTATTTGCTTGACTACGACCCTTTTTTTCTTCACTAAGACTAGAAGAAGACTCAGTGTCACCATCTGATCAACACTTACTGACTGTAACATCATGCAATATTAAAAACAATCAAAGACAGATGTGGTGTGTGTTTTAATGTGTGTGTGTTTTTATGTTTTGTGTGTTTAGGAAAGCCAGTCTGGCTCTGATCAGGAAAATGGTTCACTACAGCAGCGAAGTCCTGCTGAAGGAGGTGTGTGACAGTGAGACGGGACACAACCTCCCCACTGTGCTGGTGGAGATCACCGCTACTGTGCTCGACCAGGAGGTACACACACACACACACACACACACACACACACACACACACACACACACACACACACAGAGTCGGGGAGTAACGCAGCTGTACTCATAGTAACAGGAGAGTCAAACCCTTTTCCTCTGTGTGTTTCTGTGTGTCTCAGGACGATGACGACGGTCACCTACTGGCTCTGCAGATCATCAGAGATCTGGTGGATAAAGGTGGAGATGTTTTTCTCGACCAGCTCGCTCGACTCGGAGTCATCAACAAAGTGTCAACTCTGGCCGGACCGGCTTCAGACGATGAGAATGAGGACGAAGCTAAACCTGAGAAGGTAAAGAGAGTGGGAGAGAGAGTATCACAATTTAGCAACATGCTCAGAATAATCACTTTTAAATGTTGCATTTTTTATATTTCTGTCAATAACAAAGCATCAGGACCTTCAAAATGTCTGAAATCTGTTGTTTTAACAAAAACGTCAGAATAGTCAATCATTATGAGTGAATCATGGCTGTGTGCAGGAGGAGGAGGCGCAGGAGGATGCGAGGGAGATCCAGCAGGGGAAGCCGTATCACTGGAAGGACTGGTCCATCATCAGAGGAAGGGACTGTCTCTACATCTGGTCTGATGCTGCTGCTCTGGAGCTCTCTAACGGCTCCAACGGCTGGTTCAGGTTCATCCTAGATGGGAAGCTGGCCACCATGTACTCCAGCGGGAGTCCAGAGGGGGGGTCGGACAGCTCCGGTACGATAAACAAACCATCAAACACGTATTGATCTGTGGTTTTCTCTGTTGCTCTCTGGCTTATCTCTTTCGTTTTTCTCCCCCTCCTCCTCCTTCATGGTGTTCAGAGTCTCGCAGTGAGTTCCTGGAGAAGCTGCAGCGTGCGAGGAGTCAGGTGAAACCCGTCACAGCCAGTCAGCCCATCCTGTCCAGCGTGGGTCCCACAAAGCTGACAGTGGGGAACTGGTCTTTGACCTGCCTGAAGGACGGAGAGATCGCCATCCACAACTCAGACGGACAGCAAGCCACCATCCTGAAGGAGGACCTCCCGGGCTTCGTCTTCGAGTCCAACAGAGGAACCAAACACTCGTTCACCGCCGAGACCTCACTAGGTGTGTGTGTGGAACATTTATGAGCAGCTTCACGGCTCCTCCTGAAGCTGTTACAACACGTCGACATAATCACACAAAAATATGGAAATCTTGTAACTTTAACTCACAGCAGGAGCAGAAGCACATCAGCTGCTGCGTTCATACAGAGAAACACCTCCACAACTTAACTTTCTCTCTAGAAAGAGATACACTGTCACCTGATCACACCACCAAGCTGAAGGAAATATATTAAAGAATAAGGGCACTATGATGGATCCTTGAGGAACCCCACAAGTTGTTTTTTTGTCAGAACAGTTTCAGATGGTTCATGTATTCCTGCAGTCCGTTAAAAACCACTCTGATCAGTTATCCTTGATCTGATCTGTAGATTTCTGCTGACGTCGTATTTTTCTTTTTGTGTATTTTACAGGCTCGGAGTTTGTGACAGGCTGGACGGGTAAGCGAGGCAGGAAGCTGAAGTCGAAGTTGGAGAAGACGAAGCAGAAGGTGAAGAGCATGGCAAGGGAGCTGTATGACGACCACTTCAAAGCTGTAGAGAGCATGCCCAGAGGGGTGGTGGTCACCCTGAGGAACATCTCTACACAGCTGGAGTCCTCCTGGGAGCTGCACACCAACAGACAGGTACACGCATACACACACCTCTGGATTAAAGACAGATTATTACCTGACCGTGTAGAGAATCTATGTCTGATTTCTGTTGTGTATGTTGGTGTTTACAGTGTATTGAAGGAGAGAACACGTGGAGGGACCTGATGAAAACCGCTCTGGAGAACCTAATCGTAGTTCTGAAGGATGAAAACACGATTTCTCCGTATGAGATGTGCAGCAGCGGCCTGGTCCAGGCTCTGTTCACTGTCCTCAACAGTGTACGTTATTTACAACCATGCTCTGTAAACCTGCAGTTACTAAAACATGGCTAATAATTTTACACACGTAGACTTCTGGTTTAATGACGTTTGTTTATTTCTTTGCAGAGTGTGGAACTGGACCTGAAAAATGATTGTAAGCCTTTAATGGAGAGGATCAATGTCTTTAAGGCGGCTTTCAGTGAGAATGAAGACGATGAAAGGTAAAGATACTAAACAACGGCTGAAGCGTTTAAATGCAATGACCTACACCCCTACATACTTGCTGCATTACTCTGATTCATCTATTTATAACCTCAGACTTAATTTTGCTAGCTAACAGGTCCTCTAACTGGGACCTGGTACTGATCCTAGCTAACAGGTCATCAAACTGGGACCTGGTTCTGATCCTAGCTCCTTTGGCTTACGTCTAACTCTGTTTTTGTTTGTGTGTGTATTTCAGCCGACCTGCTGTTGCCTTAATCCGTAAACTGATAGCTGTCCTGGAGTCAATAGAACGTCTACCTCTGCACCTGTACGACACTCCAGGATCCTCATACAACCTGCAGGTGGGTCAGAGAGTGATCCTGGTCTGACTCTGGTTAACTGTGCGTGTTTCATCTTTTAGAAATCTAATGTGTGTTTAATTTGGTCAGATCTTGACGAGGAGGTTGCGGTTCCGTCTGGAGCGAGCGCCGGGCGAGACGGCTTTGATCGACCGCACAGGTCGCATGTTGAAGATGGAACCGCTCGCTACTGTGGAGTCTCTGGAACAGTACCTGCTGAAGATGGTAAGACCACCTTCATGTCACTCTGGCATTTGTGCTTTGTAGAGAAAGAGATATATATATATATATATATACACAGTATTGAATCAGCTCAAATCATTTAAAACGTTTTCTGTCCTGCAGGTTGCTAAGCAGTGGTACGACTTTGAGCGCTCGTCCTTCGTCTTCGTGAGGAAGCTGAGGGAAGGTCAGACCTTCACCTTCAGACACCAACACGACTTTGACGAGAATGGAATCATTTACTGGGTCGGAACTAACGCCAAGTAAGAGCCCCCGGAAAACTTTCAATAATGCTGTTCAAACTAGGATCAATATTGGAGACGCTTTTGAAAAATGGAGAGAGGTTAGAATGCAGAAAGGTTTACAGACCGATGCAGAGCTGGCTAAACACTGAAGCTTCAGTGTCCACCACATGGCAACCTGCGTGAGCATCGACTCTAGATACAATGTTTAGAATTTGGACTGCAGTACCCATTTGAAACACTAGGGGTCAGAGTTACCTGTTCCTCCTATAAAGCATCATCTTACTTAAACATGTAGTGAAATCCAGCCTGCAGCTTTTAGCAGGATGCTCGATTAATTTAGCAGATCATTAAAAAGAGTCTGGTCTCATATTTTGTTTTGACTTTTGACCCATTTTAAAGTTAATGTTTTTATATTCTGAGATTTCACAAAGCATGAAGCATAACAGGTGAACGTTAATCGAAAGAGTTAGAAGGTAGTTTAACACAGTTATCACCTTGGCTGGATATTGAATCAGTGTTAGCTTTGGTGTCATAACACACCTCATCTCTGCTCCCTTCAGGACCGCCTACGAGTGGGTAAATCCTGCAGCCTACGGCCTGGTGGTGGTGACATCATCAGAGGGGCGTAACCTCCCCTATGGGAGGTTGGAAGACATCCTGAGTCGCGATAGCTCCGCCCTCAACTGTCACACTAACGACGACAAGAACGCCTGGTTCGCTGTCGACCTCGGCCTCTGGGTCATTCCCTCAGCGTACACCCTGAGACACGCCAGGTAAGAAAACAAACATACCTATACCCTGAGACACACCATGTCAGAAAACAAACATACCTATACCCTGAGACATGCCAGGTAAGAAAACAAACATACCTACATGCGTACAACAAACGTACATGTATCGTGGCCATTTAAGAGGAAACGCCATGTTATTCACAACATTTATTAAAAGAATCTTCCTCTCTCTTTGCATCCACTACCTTCTCCTCCTCTTCTTCCTAATGCTCCTCTTTCTCTTCCTCCACCTACTTACCTTCCTCTTCTGCTCCTCCTCTTCCTCCACCTCCTGCAGGGGTTATGGCCGCTCGGCACTGAGGAACTGGGTGTTTCAGGTGTCGAAGGACGGCCAGAACTGGACGACTCTCTACACGCACGTAGACGACAGCAGCCTGAATGAACCAGGGTAGGAACTTCCCTTCTGTGCCCAAAAACTGATAAATGTATTGTCTGCAATAAAAAAAAAAGAAAGAATAGTTCTCATCAAGCCGATGGATTCTCCAGGATTTCTCACTTGATCTACAAGTTAATGTTTCTGTTACAATAAATTATCCAAGACAATAAAGCAAACACAGAAAGGAGCTAACCTGCAGCACCTGACGTCTACAAAGTGATTTAACGCTCATGCTGTGTGTGTGTCAGGTCGACAGCCACGTGGCCTCTGGATCCATCCAAAGAGGAGAAGCAGGGCTGGAGACACATAAGGATCAAACAGATGGGGAAGAACGCCAGCGGTCAGACTCACTACCTGTCTCTGTCTGGACTGGAGCTGTACGGCACGGTCACCGCCGTCTGTGAGGACCAGCTCGGTACGCCTGCATGCTGTTTTTACAGTTAGCTGTTGCAACATTGTGCAAAACTGGGAGAAAGTTCTGCAAAATGTAAATTAATGCATCTTTTATAAGACCTATTCACGCTGCAAACTTTGAGTCAGTGTTCAAAGTTCCCACGCTGTGTGTGTCAGTGAAGTAACAAGCGCTCAGTGTGAGGCAGAGCTGTGTTACTTGAATGTCGCACAGAGCGTGGGAAGTTCTGACATCAAACATTATCTGAAGTGTTTCTTATTTCTGAGTCTTTAAGTGAGCTGGATATAAACTGTGCACATCATTTATTAAAGTTTAAAACTGATTTTGAGCTCAACATTTTCTCTGCGACGGAGATGATCGCTCTCCCTCTTTCTCTCCTTCATATCACAATGTTTCATGTAAACCCTCCTCCCTCAGGTAAAGCTGTGAAGGAGGCGGAGGCCAACCTTCGTCGTCAGCGGCGCCTGTTTCGTTCCCAGGTGATGAAGTACATCGTCCCGGGGGCGCGGGTCGTCCGCGGCATCGACTGGAAATGGCGGGACCAGGACGGAAATCCAGCCGGAGAGGGAACCGTCACCGGCGAGGCTCACAATGGTAAGAAACGTCCAGAAAGACAGACTGACGAGTAAAAGCTCCTCTTCAATCCTGCAGCTGCAGATTCCCGAGGATTCACAAACTAAACAGTTTAAAGTATTGAAATGTTTTTCTGTTGTCTTGAGGTTTTGTTAACAGGACTGTGGTTCCCTGTGTTGCCCTCAGAGGATCGGAGACTGTGGGCATGTATCTGTGCCAGCAGAAATCAAACTTGTGTTGTTCTAATGAAAACCCCAAAGAGCCTCTCAGTTGATTACATTTTGACGAGGGAGACGAAGGAAAACAGATGTTCAGATGTTAACAGAGGTCTTAATCACTCTTTGGTTCTCTTCCATTGAACTAATCAAATGTTCCACAAGTTTACAACCTGCTGGTTCAAGTATCATCTCACAGTCCACATCCCTGATGTCTAACCTTTTACTTTTCTCTGATACAGGATCTCAACTCTGCAGATTTCTGATAACAACATTTCTCTGATAACCATTTCATCCCAAAACTTTTCTTAACGTGACCCCTAACCTGTCCTCTAACGTGACCCCTAACATGACCCTTAACGTGATCTCTGTGGTTAGATGAGCAGTTCAG
Organism: Labrus mixtus; assembly: GCF_963584025.1. NCBI lineage: Eukaryota > Metazoa > Chordata > Actinopteri > Labriformes > Labridae > Labrus > Labrus mixtus. The sequence goes on along the minus strand of NC_083629.1, from coordinate 8,303,164 downwards.
TCAGTATCTGTTCGTAGTTGTAAATATGATCTCTGCGTTGTACAGTAGCTTCTCAGAAAGCCGGCAGGGAGATGATACAGCTGTGCTCGTTCAGTTCAGTCAGCTGATGAATCAAAATAACTGCACCTTAGTGACACCTCTAAGCAGGAAGTTTAACACCTGCTGCTTTTTTCACCAGCAGAAGAAGAATAGAAACAGGAAGTACAACACGTCCTGACAGGGAACCTTCAGACAGACTCTTTGTTAACACAGCCAATATGTGTTCAGGGACAGTTCTGTGTGGACAAACACACAATGGACTGAAGTTATAACCCATAAAACTGAATAGATATGATAACGCCCCCTCCTCGTCCTGCTCCTCCGCCTGCTCTGTGTCCTCCTCCTCCCCCTCCTCTCCCTCCTGCTCCTTGTCCTCCTGCCCCTCCTCCTCATCTTCCTCTTCCTCCTCATCCTCCTCATACTCCCCCTCCAGCTCCTCCTGCTCCTTGTCCTCCTACTCCTCTCCTCCTGTCTGTTTGTGTTTTTAATTCAGATCTGATTGTTTCCGTCAGCAAGCTGAGAACATGGAGGCATCACCAGCAGCTCTGTTGATTTATGATTTTTAATAATCATGATTCAGGATTTTATTTGTTCCTCAGTTTTATTTTCGTTCTTTGTTGCTTCGACGCTTTTTTGCATTTATCAGAAATATTTTCTACTTTTGCTTTGATTGTCATTTTCTGTGACTGTGTTCATATTTTTCTCTCTCATCGCTCCACCTGGACCTTTAAAAAAAACTGACTCCAAAAGAAGGAAATAAATCATATAGTTCAAAACACTAAGAAATGAAAGGCGCTGATTGTTGTTAAGCAGGACAAACTAAGAGTTTAAAGACTTTTTTTACTGTCAGTGTTTTAACAAGAGAGAGATAAAAAAAAATAATCGGCAGAGATCGTTTAGAAACAGAAACATGATGCCCCAATTATACCAAACAGTTCTCGGGGAAATTTTCGAAGAGGAACTATCAGCTAAAGCAGTGGTTCTCAAACTTTTTAGACTGCGTACCACCTCCGTAAATATTTGGCTCTCCAAGTACCACCATTATGGTCGATGTTAAAATACACTGTAGACCTATTTCTACACACATTTTACGCAGGAGGCAAATATATTCATAAAATGAATATTATTTATTATTGACTGTTGGCAGCCACATTATAGGACTACTAAGGGCTAGCCCTAGAACTGGCACTTTAACTCCACACAACTCTGACATTTGCCCAAATCAAAAAAAGTGCAGCACAATAAAAATGACAACTTTATACCAACAACCTGTTTGAGAATATTTAGTCTCCAGTGTTTCCCACATAAACACGATACCTGGGCCCAAGTATATTGGCGGCCTGTTCTTATTTAATTTTTCATTATTCATAAAATTGCTGCGTGCGCGAGAGAGAGCAAGAAAAAGAGAGAGAGCGCGAGAGAATGCAGGCTCCGTGCAACCAGAGCATCTGTATTATAAGGCTCCCTTTAAAAAAAAAATCACATCAGCTTCAGAGCTTCAGAGGGTGAGCGACTGTCCGTACACTCTTGTAAATGCATCACAACGGAAGAATCTCCTGGCTCCGTTTTAAAAATGTTAATGTACAGCTGCTTGCCACCGATTCTGTGCTGAACTTCAATAAATAACGGAATATCGAGTGGAACTTTTCAAAACGTGAGGCGTACTCCTGGTGTTTATGTCTGTGCGCGCGGGAGCATAAATTGAGAAGATTAAAGTTGTTTGTTGCAAAAACAAGATTAATTTAGAGGGGAAAACACAATACAACCCAATAGATACAAGCCAGAAAATTTTTTGGGCGTTTTATGCTGAACATTTTTTTTTTTCTTTTTTTAATATTGTGGAGATTCCTTTGCGTATCACCACAGGGAGCCTGAGTACCATAGTTTGAGAACCACTGTGCTAAAGAGTTCCCTGAGAACTGAAAAGGTTCCTCTAAACAGATTTCTAGGAACTGAAGTAGTTCATAGTTCCTGCGGTGAGGAATCAATAAAAATTAGGGATGGTTCTAACAGTTCCTAGAACTATGAAAAAGTTCCGGTCTGAAAACGCCTCATGAGAATCTTTTAGAACTTTAGAAACACATGTGCAGAAAACTCCTGAAAAAATCCTGAAGTTTTGGTGCTGAGCATCATGTGTGAACACAAACAGCTGAATGTTTGAGTTTCTCCTCCAGCCTCCTCGTATTGATTCTGCAGAAAGTCAGAGTGAGCTGATGTGAGAATGCAGCAGGATATAATCAGGAGAATTCACCTGGAGCGAGTGGGAGGGGGTGGTGACGTTTATTCCCTGTGATCGCTGCACGACCATAGACTGTCTGCATGCCACCTCTACCATCTCCGTGCTCTAATGAACCTGCTGCTGCATGTTTCCTGTTCTCCAGTATGTTCTTCTCCACTCTTTAGTTCACATTGAGATTCTCTTCAACTACACGTAGCATTAATAGAAAGACAAATATTCTCATTATAGCATCATGTAGAAGACTGTTACTTCGTCCCACACTTCTACGCCATTTTCCTAAATCACGTCTTACCTCAGGAGATCCTCCCTCCTGTCTGACAGGGATAGTCTCATTCTGTGAGGTGCATGTATGAACAACCAGGTCAGGAGGATTTCAGGGACAGTCCTCTTGGAATTATTTAGACATTTTGAGGGGTGTGCGCGTGCTTTGCCTCGGCGCACTCTTTTCCTGTCTGTCAGTAAAAAAAACATCTATTCTCCTTCTTTTTTTTAAATCAAAAGAAAGCAATAAAAAACACTTAAATTACAGTCCGCAAGCTTTCTATGTCCGAGCCTAAAATATTGCCTAAAATATGGAGTACGCTCTCAACAAACCTGTAAAATATTTAGTTTGAATATTAAATGAGACAAATTCAGGTGAAAAATTTGTTTTTCTGCTGAGATGTGGTCCAGTGTGGAGCCGTGTGGAGCTGCTCTGACTGTAAGCTGCTTCTCTGCTGTCTGTCTACCTCCCTCTACCACTCTCTCTCTCTCCTTCTCTCTCTCCTCTCTCTCCTTCTCGCTCTCCTTCTCTCTCCTCTCCTTCTCTCTTTCTCTCTCTCACACTGTCTTCTCTCTATCTCTTCCTCTCTCTCCCGCTGTCTCTCTGCCGGGTCTCTGACATCCATCCGTCCGTCTCCCTCCTATCTCTCTGTCCATCCAGGCTGGATTGATGTAACCTGGGATGCTGGCGGCTCTAACTCTTACCGTATGGGCGCTGAAGGGAAGTTTGACCTCAAGCTTGCTCCAGGGTACGACCCTGAGTCGGCTGCCACAGCGCCGTCACCCAAACCTGTCTCATCCACTGTTTCAGGCCCCGCCTCCTCCATGGTGGGACCCTCTGTGACGCCGGCGGCCATCGGCGGCACTACCACCACCACCTCGTCTTCGTCCTCCTCCACCTCCTCGTCCTCGCAGCAGCAGTCGTGGAGCAGCCTGGTGAAAAATAACTGTCCCGACAAGGGCGGGGCCACGTCGCTGGGCGGAGGCAGCTCGTCCAGCAGGAAGGGCAGCAGCAGCTCAGTGTGCAGCGTCGCCTCCTCCTCTGACATCAGCCTGAGCTCCTCCGCGGGGCTGCCGGGTGCCGGTGGTCTGCGGCTGGAGAGGAGGGCCGAGGGGCTACTTTTAGACCAGGGCCCCGGAATCGCAGGACTAATGGGGGGCGGGGGCGGCCTCGATGGACAGCAGCAGGAGCCAATTGTGGTGCTGTCCTCTGCAGTGGAGGGCGGGTCCGGCTCTGCGTCTAGCTCAGGGACGCTCACTGCAGACACACCTGCCCCCGGAGACGACCCCAGGAATAAGGACTCAGCAGCGGCTGGCACAGACCCGGCAACAGCGATCTCTATGGGGCTAGTGAGTGTGAGCTCCCCTGATGTCAGCTCGGTGTCAGAGTCCTCCAGCAAAGACACGCCCTCCCAGAGACCTCTGTGCTCGGCCACCAACGCCCGGCTGTCCGTCAGTTCCCTGCTGGCCGCCGGCGCTCCCATGAGCTCCAGCGCCAGCGTTCCCAACTTGTCATCCCGTGAGGCCAGCCTCATGGAGTCCTTCGTCCGCCGGGCCCCCAACATGTCCCGCACCAACGCCACCAACAACATGAACCTGAGTCGCAGCAGCAGCGACAACAACACCAACACACTGGGCAGGAACGTCATGAGCACCGCCAGTGAGTATTTTATTTTTCTGCACTAACAGTACATTACTACCAGTGAATATTTTTATTAGGCTAATACTGCACAGCTAAGTGATTCAACACACCTACACTAAGGCGTGACTTATACTTGTGCATGAACGCTGCTGTGAGCACGTGACAGGTTGAAGTAAGAGCTGATGAATATTGAGCAGCAGTTGATTTTACTGTAGTTATTGCAAAGGAGAAAAGAGAGGAGAAACCAGAGGTGATGAAGGTACAATCTCTGAATCAACCGAGGCAGAGAACGGGGACATTTGTTACGTCTTAATTTTCTGAGGTCAAGAGTGCGTGGAAAGGTCAAGTAATGCTGAGAGCGCCCTCTCCTGGATCAAACTGTGAAGTACATCAGACAGCTTGATGCGCAGATAGACCGAATGTTTTGAATTTGAACGGCTCATTACAGCTCGAATGTGAACTTTCTTCATCAGCTACAAATGACTGTTCGAATTTCAATTAACGGGGGCCCTTGTTAAATAGCCTGGGAATCCCCTCTCACCAATCAGTGATATAAAAAGGTCCTGGTACCAGATTCTGTCAGCTGGATGTAAAGTTCCTGATGTGGTCCTGAAAATGTTTGAAAAGTACCATAAAGGCTCCGTAAGGTTCCTGTAGGGAAATATTTCAGACATGAGGATAACCACACCTGAGGCCTCCTGCAGAGTTGGTGGGTGAGCAGCATGATCCTCCTCTGGCCAATCAGCAGCTGTTTCCTGTCAGCTGACTGCAGCTTAACGATCTTTGCCTGCAGCTTCGTCCCTTTTGGTTTCTGACAAACTAACTTCCCTTTGTTTGTTTGTTTGTTTGTTTGTTTGTTTGCAGCTTCTCCTCTCATGGGTGCTCAGAGCTTTCCTAACCTCACCACCACCGGCACCAGCTCCACTGTTACCATGTCAACCTCCATAGTAACCAGCAGCAATAATGTAGCCACGGCCACCACGGGTCTGTCGGTGGGCCAGTTGCTAAGCAACACCCTGACGACCAGCCTGACGTCCACGTCCAGCGAGAGCGACACGGGCCAGGAGGCCGAGTTCTCGCTCTATGGTTGGTGCACACATGCACGCACACACAAACGCACACACACACAGCCTGCTCCCAGTAACCTGCTGCCTAACTCCTCCCACATCAGGGAGCAGATCTAACACTTCTGTAACTGCTTCAACTGATCATCATGTTTCCTCCCTTTGCTTTTCCACTTCCTGTAGACTTCCTGGACAGCTGTCGTGCCAACACGCTATTGGCTGAGCTGGACGACGAGGAGGACCTCCCTGAGCCTGACGATGACGATGACGAGAACGAAGATGACAATCAGGAGGACCAGGAATACGAGGAGGTTCTGGTAATTCAACTGATTAGTTTTTTAAATGATAATGAAAGATTAGATTTGACCTGGTAGATGAAGGGTGGTCTAACAGGAAGTGATGTCAGAGGAGGTGATGAGTGTGTGTGTGCTCTCCTGCAGGAGGAGGAGGAGTATGAGACCAAAGGAGGCCGCAGGAGGACGTGGGACGACGACTTCGTCCTGAAGAGACAGTTCTCTGCTCTCGTCCCCGCCTTCGACCCCCGACCAGGAAGAACCAACGTCCAGCAGACCACCGACCTGGACATTCCCCCACCAGGTACCCCACACACACAAACACACACGGATTATTGATTCACTTAGCCTTTTAGGGATATCAAACATTTCAAATATGACAGAAGAAATCCTGACGTGGTCGAGGTTTAAACGTTTGTGAACTGAAGCTAATGTTCTTGTTTTCTTCAGGAACTCCTCGCTCGGAGGTTCAGGAGGAGGTGGAGTGTGCTCCGTCTCCTCACCTCGCTCTCACACTGAAGGTAAGAGAATGTAGTGAGTGAAATGATAAAGTGATCTTACTATATGATCAGACATTAAGGAAACATGCTATGTTGAAGTTCTGGCTTCTCTGACAACAATGCAGCAGCCAGTATGTCCTCCTTCTAACTTTAGATTCTGGTCCTGAATGATCTGGATTTGTTTGGACCAGAGAAGGTAGGAGGTTTTAAGGCACCCCCACACGGCCGTGTTGGACGCCCCTCGGTTTGCCAGATATGAGAGCAGTTATCAGGTCAAACCAACAGGTGTTGCAGCGATGGAAGCGGACAAGACAAGTGGTTCAGATAGAAGTGATTGTACCCGACCTAAAAAGCCTCTGCATGTTTCTAATAAGCTCCACGAGCAGAAACGTGCTCAAACTAGGATCAATATTGGAGATGTTTTTGAAAAATGGAGAGAGGTTAGAACACAGAAAGGTTTACAGACCGATGCAGAGCTGGATAAACACTGAAGCTTCAGTGTCCACCACATGGTGACCTGCGTGAGCATCGACTCTAGAGAGGAGGGGGGGAGACAGCGCTCTACAATGTGATGAATTTGGACTGCAGTACCCATTTTAAACACTAGGTATCAGAGTTACATGTTGGTCTTGAATATCCAGCATATTTGTTCTTCTTCTATCTGGACTGTAAAGGTTTATCATGTGATTGTTAAAAGTCTCTAACGTCGTCCGCTCATATTTAACGTTTTGAATACGCCATTATGAGACGGCAGCTGAGTGTGTAATGTTTTTTTCACGTGTTCAGGTGGCTGGGCTTGGTACGACTCGCGAGGTGGAGCTTCCTCTGTCAAACTACAAATCCACCATCTTTTACTATGTCCAGCGGCTGCTGCAGCTCTCGTGTAGCGGCGCCGTGAAGACGGACAAACTGCGGCGTATCTGGGAGCCCACGTACACGTAAGAGGAGCGATCTGGATCTGATGTGTGAAGCGTTAAAAAGATGTTTGAGTTTTTAACCGCGGCTGTTCTGTCTGCTGCAGGATAATGTACAGAGAGCTGAAGGACTCGGACAAGGAAAAGGAGAGCGGGAAGATGGTGAGGAACCCCCCCCACACCATGATGAAAACATGAGAATAAAACCCACATCCTGACCTCTGACCTGTCTCTTCCTGCAGGACTTGTGTGAACACAGTATCAGCGTCGGCGGTCGTTCTGGCGGTCTGAGCCCGAGCACGGTTTCTGCAAATCAGAGCAGTGAGATTCTGTGCGTGGCCAGGGAGATCGCTCAGGCGAAAGCCGGCTGCAGCCAGAACGCCTGCGGGGTCGAGGACGTCCTGCAGCTGCTGCGAATCCTCTACATCATCGGAGGAGACGCCACAACAAACGTGCGCACGCTGCAGGAGGGTACGTACACACACACACACACACACACACACACACACACAGGTCCCAGCTTTGTTTCACAGTTTTCTTTCTAGAAGCTTCACTGTGAAACTGTTGCATGATAGAATATATAAACTGGGAACAGGAGAGGATTATTTTCTCTCTTTAGGTTTGGATGCAGATAAAGATGAAAGGAGAAGATAATGCCCTTATAAGGATGTAAAGATGTTTAATTCATCAGACTTTATTACGACTCTGCTGCACGCTGAAATGTTAGTCATGATTCTTCTCTTCTGCTAGCACTTTCTCTCTCAGCAGTCCGGATAGTAAAATCACATTTCTGTGGGATAAAAGTCGTGAAAGTGTGAAACGCTGTGACGCTGCGGTGTGTCGGTACAGTGACAATTTAAACACATGAATAATCTTCTCGTGCTTGCAGATTTCGACGAGCTGCAGTTCAACGCGGCTCCTGAGGAGTTCACCAGTAAGAAGATCACAACAAAGATTCTGCAGCAGATCGAGGTCAGTACTCTGCAGCAGCTTCGACGAGTTTCTTATTGTTACTTTGATTAGTGTCAGCAGGTCACTGTGTTACAGCAGCACGAGTTAAGCTGTGTGTGTGTGTGTCTCCAGGAGCCTCTCGCTCTGGCCAGCGGAGCTCTGCCCGAGTGGTGTGAGCAGCTCACCTCTAAGTGTCCTTTCCTCATTCCATTTGAGACCCGACAGCTTTACTTCACCTGCACAGCGTTCGGAGCGTCCAGGTGAGTCTGAAGAAAAGATAAAAGAGTCGAGATGATGCTTAGCTGAGTCTGCTAAAGAGCGATACCGACTCCCAACGACCTGAACAGTAAATGAATCCTGGGTCATTTTATAAACTGGGGGAATGACCTCGGTATCGATGTGTCAGTATCTGATGATTATCTGTCGTGTTGTATCAGTTTAATGCTGCCATCTCGTTCCTCTAACCACTGATTCAGAGAAGAGGTTTTTGATTTCCCTGTTGGACAAACTCTGATCTGTTTTCATCATCAAATGTGAGAGAAAATGTTGGCAGTGTGGTAGTCTGTCAATATATGACTTCTTCTGTCGTCAGCTAAATTGTTATTTCGGTGTCGAAGGGAATTTCACAATCGGTGCGTCGTTTTTATTTTTTAAATTGTAAGATTTCATAGTTTTATAGATAATAAAGGGAGTGAAGCTGTTAGAGAGACTCTGTTCAAACATTTCCTCAAAACCTGGAGGTTTGTTAAAGTTTCTGATTTCAGTTAAAATTTAAGTTTTAACTGAGGAAACCAAGTCTTCTGAGTTTATTCTTTGTTGTCTTTTTCTGTCATTCTTAGTTAAATGAATATATATATATTTTTTTTATAAATATATTAACAAGAAATGAATCTGACATTCCCTCTGCTCACTGTTTAGACCCTTCGGACCCTGACTTGTGTGTGTGTGTTTATTTTGTGCAGGGCGATCGTGTGGCTGCAGAACCGACGCGAGGCGACCATGGAGCGTTCACGGCCGTCCACTACGGTGAGGCGGGACGACCCCGGGGAGTTTCGGGTGGGTCGACTGAAACACGAGCGAGTCAAAGTCCCCCGAGGAGAAGCCATGATGGAGTGGGCGGAGTCTGTGATGCAGCTGCACGCGGACAGGAAGTCTGTTCTGGAGGTGAGAGGGTGAAGCAGCGACTCAAGACTCACAGTCTCTGTTTTTTATCCGGGTCACTCGGGCAGAGTCCGTCTTTATCAGCACTTTGAGTTTCTCGTATTTCCTCGATGATGATCTTCTGTTGTTCTTCTTTGAAAGTCCTTCTCCTGTGAATCGTTACACCTGAACAACAAGTGTGTTTGTGTTTGTCTGCAGGTGGAGTTTCAGGGCGAGGAGGGGACGGGTCTGGGTCCCACTCTGGAGTTTTACGCTCTGGTGGCTGCAGAGTTTCAGAGAACGTCTCTGGGGATCTGGCTGTGTGACGACGACTTCCCCGACGACGAGTCCCGACAGGTGAGACACGGCACATCCAGTTTGATTTCTCAAGTTGTAGTTCCATCTGTTGCCACTAGTAGGGTTGTTCATGTATACTGGACTAACTTTAGAAATGATGATTTGACATCATGCAGACAAACTGTTTTAAGTCCGCCTGGTTCACACCTGTGTTAGTAAATATGGACCTTCTGATGTTGTTGCCATGGTTTTGATTTTTATTGGAATCCTTTGGAAGTTTAAATTCTGGTAGCAGGTCTTGTAATCCTCCCCTCTAAAGTCTGATCCTCTGTCTGTGCATCTCAGGTGGACCTTGGCGGCGGTCTGAAGCCTCCTGGGTTCTATGTGCAGCGCTCCTGCGGTCTATTCCCCGCCCCGTTCCCTCAGGACAGCGAGGAGTTGGAGCGCAACACCAAGCTCTTCCACTTCCTGGGCGTCTTCCTTGCCAAGTGCATCCAGGACAACCGTCTGGTGGACCTACCCGTGTCGCAGCCCTTCTTCAAGCTGCTCTGCATGGGCGACATCAAGTCCAACATGAGCAAGCTGCTGTACCAGTCGCGTAGCTCCGCCCACGACCCCGAGCGCCAACACCTGACGCCCTTCTTGCTGCTGTCTGAGATGACGTCGGAGGCGTCCACCGAGGAGAGCCAGGAGACGTACTCTGTGGGCAGCTTCGACGAGGACTCCAAGTCCGAGTTCATCATGGACCCCCCCAAACCCAAACCGCCCGCCTGGTACCACGGCATCCTCACCTGGGATGACTTCCAGCTTGTCAACCCGCACAGGTGAGGCAGCGAGGCGGGGCTTAAGTCAAGAAACACGACGAAGCAGTGTTCCTTTTTTTTTTTTTCAAAACATTGACAATGATAACTGATCCAACCTTCTTTCTCTTCCTCTTCTTCCTCTTCCTCCTCTTCTTCTTCCTCTTCCTCCTCCTCGTGCAGGGCGAGTTTCCTGAAGGAGGTGAAGGAGCTGGCGGTGAAGAGGAGGCAGATTCTGTCCAGTAAGAGTTTGAGTGAAGACGAGAAGAACACCCGACTGCAGGACCTCATGCTGAGGAACCCGCTGGGCTCCGGACCCCCCCTCAGCGTCGAGGACCTCGGGTATGAAACACACACACACACACCATGGTCACACTCGTGGTGTGTTTCAGAGAGTCGAGGAGCATGAAGTTCAAACCAGAGAAAAAAAAGAGATTTAAAGACACATTTTGACCTTCAAAATAAAAGCATTATAGTCGAGGTGAAGATCAGGCCGGTCATATTTGTCACACAGCTCCATAGTAAGAAGTCTTTATTTCACAGAGTAATGATAAGTTTAACAAACGTTTTCTAAAGAAGAGAATCGTCTTCATACGTCGAGAGTGGCAAACAAAGAACGTACACATGTTGTTGTTACCTTTAAGGCAGAAAGAAGAACAGACAGGTTCAGTTTAAAACATGCCGACTGATTCTTGAGACATTAAACCTTTGTGACCTTCTTTAATATACTCGTTTCAATCTTTCAAACGTCTCAAAGGGAAACTCGCCGTCTCATCTTTAATGGTTCTCTTTGTCTGCAGGCTGAACTTCCAGTTCTGTCCATCCTCCAAGGTTCACGGGTTCTCAGCTGTGGATCTGAAAACAAACGGAGACGACGAGGTAAAACATGTGAACATGCAGACGACTAAAACAGACTGGAGAAAACAAAGATGGCGGTTTTGATGATGGCGATCGTTTGTGTTTGTTGTGTGTGTAGATGGTGACCATGGAGAACTCTGAAGAGTACGTGGAGCTGATGTTTGACTTTTGTATGCACACGGGCATCCAGAAACAGATGGAGGCTTTCAGAGGTACACACACACACACATGCACGTGCACACAAGCGGTCTCTCATCTCTGAGTAAGAAAAACCACCTGAAGGTGTCGGTTTTACCTCAGTCCATTATAGAAATACTGACTCCTCTCCTCTCCTTTGTTTCCTTCTCTCCTCTCCTTTCCTTCCTTGCCTCCTCCTCCTCAGAGGGATTTAATCGAGTATTTCCGATGGAGAAGTTGAGCTCTTTCAGCCATAAGGAGGTTCAGATGATCCTCTGCGGTAACCAATCACCTTCCTGGACTGCTGATGACATCATCAACTACACAGAGCCAAAGCTGGGTTACACCAGAGACAGGTGAGTCTCACAGACAGATGTTCATGTTGTTAAAATCACTTCCTGTTCTGACATTGACTTTGTCCTGCCCCCTCAGTCCCGGCTTCCTGCGGTTTGTTAGAGTTCTCTGCGGGATGTCGTCCGACGAGAGGAAAGCGTTCCTGCAGTTCACCACTGGCTGCTCCACGCTGCCCCCCGGTGGCCTCGCTAACCTGCACCCCCGCCTCACCATCGTCAGGAAGGTAAACTCGTCTCTGACCCTTTGATCAATAACTGGAAGAATCGGAATGTGCAGCTTTATTCTCCATCCAAGTGAGATGTTTGGTTGATGTTTGATTCTGATTCCCCCTCTCCTCCTCCCTCCTCCTTCCTCCTGCAGGTGGACGCCACAGACTCAAGTTACCCGTCGGTCAACACGTGCGTTCACTACCTGAAGCTTCCAGAATATTCCTCTGAGGACATCATGAGGGAGCGTCTGTTAGCCGCCACCATGGAGAAAGGCTTCCACCTCAACTGACCGCCTCCTCCTCCTCCGCCGCCGCCACCCGCCACACTGAGCATGCTCCAAGAGTCCGTGTTGCCACCCGCCGCCGCGTGATTGACAGATCAGCCAGCCAATCAACCACCAGCCGACTGACTGACTGACTGAGCGACTGACCGCCTGCTGCAGGACGAAGAGGAGGGTTTATGTTGCAGAATAAAGTCACATCCTTAACCGCTGCCTCCTTCCCTCGCCTCCTTCATCTTCATCGTCGTCCTCACCTGAGCTGCTGTGTGTGTGTGTGTGTGTGTGTGTGTGTGTCCCTCCTCCTGTCTCCTCGGTTTAGTGCCTGGTTTGACTCGTAGCTTTTGTTTCAGTTCCTCTTTCAAACAATCATGCTCCTCCTCCTCCTCCTCTTTTTGTTTTTACTTTGTTTTATTGCTTTTTGTTTGTGTGTGTGCGTGCGACAGTTTTTGGGTTGTTTCTGACCGGCTGTAGAGGTCAAACGTCGGAGTGCATTTGGTGTTCTTTTACGATGACGCTGTAGAGACAAACACTGGCTGTGTGCGAGGCACATCTGAAGAGAAGAAAACAAATGTCAAAGCTCTGCTCTCCTTGTATTTTCTTTGTATATTATAAACATTTATTTAACTCAAGTTGCAGTTTGAGGTAAACAGATATTTTCAAATGTGTATGCTCCAAAAAAATAATCATTAAAATGTTTGCAAAGTATGAAGTAAAGACGCCTCCTGTGGTCTGTGTGGACGAACAGCGTGCAGCTCCACAAGCTGCCAGCAGGGGGCAGACGGAAGCTATGAATGTAACACATGGTACCCAAAGTGCTGCAGTGAAGACCAGACTAACCGAGACCAAGACAAGACCAAGACATTTAGGTAAAGAGTCAACCAAGTCAAGACCAAGACCAAGGGAGGGTGAGACCAAGACCTTTAGGGATCGAGACAGAGTCAAGACCAAGTTACTAAAAAGGCACAGGCACAAGTTACTTTCTGACAAGTTGATCACCAACAATATTCATTTGGACATTTTTAGTTTTTGTGTGGTGTCAGATGAAGAAATGTGACAAAGAAACACAAAGTCCAAAACAAGGACAAAAAACAAGAGGCTCAGAAAGTTTTTATCATTTTAATCATCTTAAAAAGTTCAGTCCAAATTTACAGATAAATTATGAAGGACATTTTTATTATTTTTAACCTCATCATAAAAACTTTGTACAAAAATGTTGAAATACAAAAACTTCTTTTGATTCTATCTGTCGGCTTCAGAACGATACGGAGGCCCTGAAAGGACACGAGCAGAACGAGGGAAGGAAATACGTTTCAGGTGTGCATGGACATTTTTCTCATGCACGACCGAAACTTTCCCACGAGCACGGGAAAGTTCACTGTGCTCACGAGAAGGTTAGGGCGCAGACACGAGAAAGTGCAGAGTGTGCATCAGAGAGTTTCAGTCGTCAACACTTGTTTTTATCGGTAGAGGAACTGCGTTTAAGACACACACTCAGCTGCTGTGTGTGTTCCTCCTGCTGAGCCTCAGACGCTGACGTTGATATTTTGGCACCTTCACGCTGACTGTAAATTCAAACCGACTCATAGTGACGTCACAGGTTCGACTCCCGCTCAGCAGATGTGGGATTGAAACGGTCTGTGACATCACAAGTGGAGAGTCTTAGCCGTCGGCCATCTTGTCGAGGGCGGTGAGCGGCGCGAGGATCCGGCTCTTGTTGGTCTCCACAATGTGTCCGTTCTGGATCATCTCATCCAGGATGACGTGGACCCGGTCCAGGTTGAACATGATCTGATGAGGGGGCGGAGTCAAAGAAACAAAACCACCAGGAAGAGCTGCCAACATTAATGATTAGCTAGCAACCAATAAAAACAGTTTCAACTAATTAGATTAATTACTTAAACATTAAAGGGTCGTCATGACAACATATTTTTAATGAAAATAGTGGTTTCAGACGTGTCGATATCGTTAGTTTTTAAGCTCATGCAGCATCTGTGGTGTGTTCAGAGGTAAGGATACGTCCAGCTCGCTCTGCAGGGACACACAGACACAGACGCAGTCAGAAACACGTTTTCATTAATCTGAAACTGTAAAAAACCTCGATTAGACAAACATTGAACTCACCACCCGGCTGAAGTATTTATCCAAAACCTCCACAAAGTTATGAACCAGCTCGTAGACGGACAGCTCGTTCTGTGGAGAGCAAACAGACTCGAGCATTACTCACCGTATCAAACTAATATCACCTTCACTTTAGTGCTGTGTTCATGCTGCGTTCAGGTGCTCTTTGGCAGGTCGGATATTTCCTAATTTATAGTCGTGGACATCCATCCGAACATTTTATTTTACTCCCTCCCGTAATAACGAGTACATTTCTGTTGTTTCCTCGAGAAATTAACTCGTTATGACGGAATAATTAATATATCAAACTGTTACACTGTCCCTTTAAGAGTCAGTGGTCACAGGTACAGGTGTGTTTCTCACCTCGCTGTCTGTGACGCCGACCACGATGTAGAGAGCGGCGTACTGACGGTAAACCAGCTTATAGTCTTTGTACTCCACGAACGAACACTGAAACAAAAACACACTGAGTCATACTCTGATCCACCGGTATCACCTCACAGACAGACAGGCAGGTGAACGGACAGACAGAGAGAGAGACAGACAGATAGACAGAGAGAAAGAGAGAGACAGATAGACAGAGACAGGTGAACAGACAGACAGATAGACAGACAGCTAGACAGAGACAGGTGAACAGACGGACAGAGAGAGAGACAGGTGAACAGACAGACAGATAAAGAGAGAGAGAGAGACAGACAGGTGAACAGAAATTCACCTGGTCCTTTTTGCGACTCAGGCAGCAGCGCACCACGTCGGCCTCCAGCGTGGCTCTCCGGTTCAGCTCCACAGGTGTGTAATACCTGGACAGTCTGGTCTGACCCTGACGGTTCACCATCAGTATGAACTTGATCATACTGAGATCAGCTGGCTGCACACACACACACACACACACACACACACACACACACACACACACACACACACACATATAAATAACACTATTATGTGTGTATTTAGACTGGTGGTGTGTGTGTTTAAAAATGTGTGTGTGTGTTTCAGATTAACATATCTCACAATACTGGTAAACAAAAAAATGACTGATGGATGTGGCGTTCACGGACTCCGTTATTGAGATTGCACAGTGTCCGAGGGGTACCTGAAGGCAGCATACAGTCGAACTCAATATTAACTGATAAACCGGGTAGAGGTTTCGTTACCCTTTAATAATCTACCTGTAAACATTCAGCATTCATCATAAATATTATCGTTTGACTCACCGGCCGCTTGTTAGCTGAGCGTTGGCTAACTGAGTCCCATCACACGGGCTAACAACAACAATTAGCTAGTTTTAAAAATTAAAGTTTATTCATATAAAACGAGGAGAGGCAGCCGTTAACGTGTTTACGGGTAAATTAGAGCGACACTGGGGATTAAAGACGATAAAACCGACAGGAGGTTTCAGTTCTCAAATTAGCCAGAACTGTTAGCATGGCGCATGCGCAGAACAGCACTCAACTGGTGCGTTCAAATGATATATGGTAAATAGGAAATTCTACAACTTTTCTTCGGACCGGCCTTTCATCGACATTCTATAACAAACAGTTAGAGAAAATAATAATAACAACAAACTGTGTTTTGTTAAAGTGACCACTAGGTGGCCTCATAGTTAATCTTTGCCCTGATAAGTGTGGACTTAAGTTGTGTAAGGTTCTGGTATCCTTAATGTTATTTAAATATGAATTAATATGAAGATGAGCCAACAAGATAACACCACACTTTAAACACTTTACATAAAATATCACCAAAATTGTTTTAATTTTTCTGTGAAGAGTAAAAAAAAAGCAAGCATGTGTAAACTATAGTAAAGATAAGATAATCTTTATCCATCCCCCAAATTAACATGTTAGAAAAGCTTGAGGACAGAGTATTGTTAGACATAAGACATCTTATGTATAAATAAAGTCTTAATTTAACAGGAATACAGTTATAAATTAACAAGATTAAAGTCATAGAGTTACAAGAATTAAGTCATACATGTATTGAGAATAAAGTTTTAAATTTACAAAAATAAAATCGTAGTTTTGCGAGATTAAGTTCGTAAATTAAAACGTAATTTTGTCTAACCTGTTCTGTATTTTTAACGAGTTTCTGTCTCACATTAAATACGTTAAAGTCATGAGAAAGTAAAATGCAAGGACCTAAATACAAATTACAAGAAGAGCCCAACTCTTTAAGTTATAAACTTTATTTTAACATTGATATTGTTTGATTTGTCTGTGCTTTTATCTTAACGGTTTTGCAAATGCACTTGTGCCTTTTTAAACATGTATTCTGGAAGATGTGAGTGCCATGCAGATAAAAAAAAAAAACCCGCTGTGAATCCACAGAGTTTTATGATTTCCTACATTTTCCTTGTGTCCTGAATGTAACATAGTGGATGTGGATGACAGGATAGCTTTTTCCCGTCATGCAGTGCGACCGGGTTCTCCCTCCGTGATCGTCTCATCCAGGGAGAGAGGGAGAGAGAGAGAGAGAGAGAGAGAGAGAGAGAGAGAGAGCAGTAATGGCGGCCGGATAGATCCACATAGAAACACCGAGTCCGCAATCAGCCGCTCTCACCGCCGCCCCCCGCGGGCAGCCAGCCTCACATATCGCGGCGGAGCCAGCGTGACAGACACGGAGCGGAGACACGGGCTTCAGGGAATACGGGAATCCTTCAGCGGACCGTTACTGCCCGGGACTTTCCTTCTACTTTTCTAAAAAAAAAAATTAAAAAAAAACAAAAAAAAAAAACATGGACGAGCATCCCGGCGGAGGAGGGGTCGGAGCAGGAACCCCGAGACAGCCTCCGCCGCAGCAGCAGCAGCAGCAGGGGAGCAACAGCAGCGCTAACCAGCCGATCGGAGGAGTCATGGTGCCGCACCAACCGGACGAGCTGCCCCGGCCGCAGCAGCAGTACACCATCCCCGGCATCCTGCACTACATCCAGCACGAGTGGGCCCGCTTCGAGATGGAGCGGGCGCACTGGGAAGTGGAGAGGGCCGAGCTCCAGGTTAGCACACTTAGCCTAGCACTGCCGCTAACCAAGAACAACAACAACAACCGTCCCATTAAACACTACCTGTTAAATGAAGCTCCAGCTGTTATACATGTTGGTACCGTTATGTCCATTCCTCTGAACTTCAGAGTTTATAAACAACATATTTACTAAATTAACTGAAGTTTATTTATATAACCGACCGCTTGTAATCCAGTGGGCTAAAGCTGCTAAGCTAACGGGGTGTTATGCCGAGAAATGCATCCCTGCCGAGATTGCGTGCACCTCGTTATACAATGCAAAATATGGCAGACACAATGCCGAATTTTGAATCCACCCTTAAAAAACTTTACTGCCGTATTTTGCATTAACCCTTAAATGTAGTCTAAAGACATATCAGAGTGAACACTTTTGGCAGGTCATATTTACTCAGGCTGATGAAAGTTCGTCTTCTACTGATTGTACAGAACATTAAGGACACCTCACGTTTATTGAGTATAAATTTAACATACTTTGTCATCACAGATCTGCCAACAGATATAACATTTAAACTGGTTTCTAACACTCCCGCGAGGTGCATGCAATTCTTGGCAGGGATACATTTCTCGACATAACACCGGATTGTTGGGTTACCGTTAGCACGAGTAGAGCTAGCTGTTAGCATCATAGATAGCTGTCAAGATGTAACTTTATACTACTTAAAGCCATCTATACATCGACACTCTTTTAATACTACGTGTTTTAAAACCATGTAGTCTCTGTTTTATTAATGAGCGATAGTATGTTAATGCATATTTCAATGCATACGTCATGTTTTTATGTCTTATTATTATCTTCCTCATCTGATATCTACTCTCACTGCTTTAATGTAAAGTCTGTAAAATCTATGTCTTATACTGTACTACTATGCACTGTAATAACTGTCGTCCTCATGTTAATTAACACCTCTGGTGCCTAATCAGGGTTCAAGATGAAAATGTTACTGTCCAGGACATAGTGCTCACCCATTAGACTCATCAAATCAAACCAAAAGTTCAATGAATGGAGCACACATAGAGCCTCAAACAGAGGCATATCATTTATTATGTTCAGCATCTTCTGCACTCCTGTCTGATGAAGTCTTGAATATTAGTCTTTGTTTGTTCATTGTTAATAGTTATACTTTTGTACACGGAGAGGACAGGTAATCCTGGGCTGTGGCTTAGTTTTCAGAGGCAGTTGTCTATCAACTGGAAAGTCTGGTTAATGGCAACACACTTTACCCCAAGTTGCTCCTTCTGATTTGTCAGCTGTGTATGAATGGATGAGTTAATACTGACGGACTCTTTACGCAGCAGCCTCTACCATCAGTGTGTGAATGTGTATGAATGGATGAGTTAATACTGACTGACTCTTTACCCAGCAGCCTCTACCATCAGGTTGTGAATGTGTAGGTGTGACCTGCGGTGTGCTTTGAGTAGTCAGAAGATTGGAAAAGAAATATACAAGCTCAAGTCCATTTTCAATCAAAGTCTAACTCTCCAGGTCTGTGAGAGAGCGTACCTGGCAAATAAAGCGGATTCTGATTAACCAAAAAAATCAGATACGAACTAGTGCTGGTGTTAACGATGCTAACTGGACTAGATACGAACTAGTGCTGGTGTTAACGATGCTAACTGGACTTTTAACATGCTCACACATACACACAAAGTTACTCTCCCACTATGTTGACGAGCAGAGACGCCTGATTGGACGATTGGAGGTCACTGCTGCTTCATACAACTGACGACACAAACCTCACAGCCAACGTTTAGGAGTGTTTCGGTGAAGACCTGGTCAGACTTTGGGTTGGTGGGACAACTTTGACAATGAAATAGTCACTGCAGTGGAATAGCGAGAACATGTTTTTTTGTTTTAGAACTGAGAGTGTGTGGATGGGACAATTCTTTAGAATGAAAGAGGAAACCTCAGTTTAAAAACATACCCGCCTATATGAGGACTAAACCTTAGACAGCACCCTCCTCTCCGACAGCACTGTCAGAGAGTCCAGCTCCACCCCAACAATGTTGCTGGCCTAGTGGATCAGTTTGTTGAGTCTGTTGGAGTCCGCTACCCTCAGCCTGCTGCTCCAGCACACAAAGGAAAATAACATCACCTGTTATTGGCCAGATGAATGTTTGTAGCGGGTCAGCCTGGTCTGATGGACCCTGAATCTGCTCTCAGAGGGTTAAAGCTGAAACTCAGAGTGAAGAATGTGGGTCGGGTCAGACACTTTGTTCTGTGCCTTTCTAACTACTGACTGCTCATAGAGTGTTTGGAGAGATAGGTGTTTATTTAACCGTGAGGGCCATAGCAGTCTGCTAATACGAGACAGACGGACAAGTGACCAGCCGTGGCGGTCTCCCTGTGTCTGATAAAACTTTTAAAAAACAGTAACATGAATTTCTGCTGAGCTCCAAAGACTCTCAGTCTGCATAAGAAGTACACACGCTGTCGCAGTCTGGAGCAGAGACTCTCAACATCCTCCAGCTGACTGTGTCGTCAACATGAACCCCGAGGTACGAGCAGATGCGACGTCCCGAGAGTAAGACAGGAAGCTCTGTCTAAATCACACAAACCACCTTAAAAGCACCTACCTTCTCTGGTCCAAACAAATCCAGAGCATTCAGGAGCAGAATCTAAAGTTAGAAGGAGGACATACTGGCTGCTGCATTGTTGTCAGCGAAGCCAGCACTTCAACATAGCATGTTTCCTTAAAGTCTGATCATATAGTAAGGTCACTTTATCATTTCACTCACTACACATCTCGCATCATATTGAGTGTGTGTGTTTCAGAGTAGAGTTCAAGTTGTGATGAATGTGTGAAATGTTGGATGTTCCTGTCTTTGTCATAACACACCCTGCAGCAGGCCGACTGGAGTGGAGGCTACCGTGTGTGTGATTCTGTGTGTGTGTGTGTGATGACAGGCTCTCAGTACACTCAGTGTTTGCTCTGCTCTGACTTGTTGCGGTGTGACACTGGATGCCTTCAGCATGACTCTGTCGGAGCTCCTGATAAGAGCTGAACACACAAACTCCTGCAGGAGAACAGAGACGCGCCAAGGTGTCCACATTCCTGCCGCTTACATTCACTGTAGGAGGCGGAGCCTATGAACAGGAGGGGCAGGACATTCTGAGGAAATGATCCGTGAATACATCAAGACAGAGTGTTGCCACTTTGCTCCAACTTTTAGAAGGACTTTTAAAAGGTTGGGTTTTATTTTGA
This sequence comes from Labrus mixtus, assembly GCF_963584025.1. Lineage (NCBI taxonomy): Eukaryota > Metazoa > Chordata > Actinopteri > Labriformes > Labridae > Labrus > Labrus mixtus. The sequence goes on along the minus strand of NC_083629.1, from coordinate 8,282,807 downwards.
AAGGTAACATCTGTTTAACCTTTATTTTGTAGCCTGAAGCCTCTAAAAGCTGCATTCATGACCTGATTCCAATAAAGTTTGCTCCTACACGACCTTATTAAAGCCGACTTTCACTTCTCCTTACCTGCAGCGCTTCATCAGAGCGCTCTGAGTTCACAGCCGGCGCTTTTCTGCTGGAAAACACGCCAGGTGGACACGGGCCTTAGTGTGTTTTCTGAGTATAAAACTCCTCCTGCTGTCTCTAACAGTGAGACATGTCCCTCTCTGTGAATCAGCACTGTGGAAATGTAAACAATGTGTTTCTGCGTGATGATACTCCGCTCGTCTGACGAGATGGTCAGTATTGAATTACATTGACGGTTTCGAACAGCAGATGAAACTTCTAAACTCAACATTTGGTCTGAAAGAATTCAGTGAAACATTTTCAGCTTCCAGTGTTTTCTCCGTTTCCAGCTTCACATCCAATCATCACGCTTACACAACATTAAATCCAGAGAAGCGCCACCATGACTGTGCATCACACACACACACACGCTCTTTAATCCCTGATCGCTTCATTTGCCTAATCCTCACGCTTCTTCACAAACACTCCCAGAAGAAAGGAGATGCTTTTATTCTGAAAAGAGCCTCGTTATCTGCATCATGTGTAAGACAAGTACATTCTGAGATCACATGTTTAATTGTTTTGATGCTGGAAGAAGCAGCAGGTTAGTCTTTAACAGCTGGAGTATAGAGGTCTGTGTGTATCGTGGATGTGACTGATTGTGGCGTTCCTGCTTCACTCGTCGTGTTTGCAGTGTAAACACAGCACATTGGACAGATTTCACCCAGCCTGCTCTTTAAAAGCAGTTTGATCCCACAGTCTGGTTCCTTAGCTCACCTCTCCTCTGTGAACTCACTCGGTTGTGTGTCGAGCTCAAACAGGCTAAGCTCTGAGTTTAAATCTGGTCATTTTAACTGCAGAGCAGCGGCGGTGAGGACGAGACCCGTCCTGTTAGAGCTGCACAGGAAGCAGCGGCAGATGAGTTTTATGGTCTGTGCTTGTTAAAACGATGTGAGCTGGTAAACACTGATGCTGCCATCAGAGCGACAGAGGAAATGAGGAGACATCAGGAGGCTGAACTTCCTGCTCCAGTGCCCGTAAAGACGCTGAGCAGCTGCACACACTGACCTTTGACCTCTGATCAGCCTATCCCTCTATTAGGGCTGCACGATTTGGGGAAAAAATGACATTGCAATATTTTTGTTTCCTGCGATATATATTGCGATATTTTTTAAAGGGGCTATATGTAACTTAAATACTTGGATGGCCGTTAGGCGAACTGCACCAGCAACCTGTTGCTCGCTCTCCCTCGCGTGCTCGTCATACGTGCTTGTATGTACACAAACGAGCATCATCATCGACCGCGAAACACTGGATATTTACCGGCATAATGTTTACAGAGGAGGTAAGTGGTCATACACATGTGAAAGTCTGTGAAGGAGTCTGTGTGTCTGTATTCATTCTCCATCCTACAAACGACAGTCTCTACAGGCACTGGCTGAGAGCAGGAGTGTGTGATGAGTTTGTCTGTCTTTTAGAGCTCCTAGGGCGGATAGAAGAGTGTGGAAGACGATCTCTGGCTGTGGAGTGTGTGATGAGTTTGTACTGTTGATCTCTGTAAGCAGAGCGGAGTGAGGAGGACATCGAGAACGTGCATAAAATGTCACTTCCTCAAGCTTTCGCGGAAAATACGACCCGGGGAAATTTTTTATACAGGCTACACAGATAGACAGTGAACATCTACTTTTTCACATCAGTTCACCGTTTTTTAATGGGCGAAAAAAACCGATTTGTTTTCATTTCAGCTGAATTCTCCCTGACTCTCCCTGAAATGATGATTACAGACTCTCACCTGATTGCCTCTGTCTCTCTCTGCCTCCGTGAACGCTATTTGCTAAGAGTCTTAATCATGTTGATATCCGTTAATTATTGATATTGATCTATAATATTTCCTGCAAGTGATTCTTCTCACATCAGGTCAGACTTTTTAATAACGCACTCATGCACTGAGGTTACGGGGATATATGTTACATATTTTAACGTGCCCTCCAGCCTGCGCGCTAGAGGGAGGCTGTGCACATACAGGCTGAGCAGACGCGCAATGGCTCACAGAGATTGTCGTCCTCCTACGTTTTGCCTTTTTGGAGACTTGAGTAATCAGTTGCCAGAGATGTGAATCAATGAAAAGTAATGTTTAGAGACATTTCTAGAACAAGCACAATACATTTTGTGAAGATGGGCCGCCTTGGAAAGAGACAAAAGGGCGATTTCTGCAGAAAGCAAACTTTAAGCAACGGATTACTTCGGCATTAAACTACGACTGTTTCAAGCTCATGAAACTGTAAGGAGTGGGAAGGAGGACGTGAAATAAACAATAAAATGGGCTATCAGAAGATTGAAACTTAGACCTCAAAAACAAAACCGAGAGCCTGTTCTGACTGAAGACAAAGTTGAACGCACAGATCTGGAAGCCGCTGCCTTTAACCCTGAAAGTGTTAAGTATAGCCCCTTATGTGATATTAACTATAAGCAAACTGTCAGATTGTCAAAATCCCTGCTATGCTCCGCTCACATTCACCGCTCCCTCTCTATCAATCGCTCGACCACTCACGCTGCACGTCGCTCTGCCTGACCCTGATAAAAGCAGGTGAGATGATAGCGCGCTGAGAAGGTGTTCTAACTATGTTAGTTGTTGCATGCAATGTGGTAAAATATATAAATGGATGCTCATTTAGATCTATTAGTAATGTGAATGGGCTTAGACAGGCTACATAGACTTAATTGAAAGGCTCAAATATATTTTTTGGCTCCAGATGGATTTTCTTTTCCTTCACAACGCATAACCTGACTGCGTGTGACTATTGTGCATGCACAAATCGCGTTGACGATGCTGACACAATATATCGTGCAGCCCTACCCTCTACCTACCCAAGGAAAAAGTAAATTAACCCCACCATAGTTGATCATGTCCTGAGGCGAGACATAAGGTTAAAAGAACGTTCTCCAGTATGTTCTTCTCCACTCTTTAGTTCAGATGGAGATTCTGTTGAACGACATGTAGCACTGATAGAAAGACAAATATTCTCTTTATAACGTCGTATAGAGGACTCTGTCGCTTCGTCCGCTAACGTCTTACCTCAAGAGACCCCCCTCTCGTCTGACAGGGATAGTCTCCTGCTGTGAGGTGCATGTGTGAACAACCAGGTCAGGTGAATATCCAGACCAGTCCTCCTGAAATGATCTAGATATTTTCAGGAGTGTATAATGTGAAAACGTCTTTTGTCTCACATCAGCTCTCACTCTTAAGGCTTTCACAATTCAGAAAATCTCCTGATATTTCCAGGCTGAGCTGCATGTGTGAACACAAACAGCTGAATGTTTCTCTCAGACTTTAAGTCTGAATGAGAGATTCAGCTGTTTGGGTTTCACACATGAAACTCCTCCTGGAAACATCAGGAGCTTTTCAGGAGTTTTCTGCAGGTGTGAAAGAAATATACCTGAAACTTTGTGGAGATTCAGGAGTGTGTGAAAACAGCTCCTGAGTGTGAGCTCTGTGGTGACTGTGTTTTGATAATGGTGGTGGTGGAGGTGGGGGTTACTGGACGGCAGGCTGTAATTAGGCGCCTGGCCTACTGGGCCCTGCTCTGACAGCCCGATCCCAGCTGGACACTAAAAGTAGACCGGCCTGAAATAACTCACACACACACGTACACACAACGTAGAAACTAAATGAAGAGATGACTGAAGCAACACGACCATATGATAATTTAAACTTGGTTTGAGTTACGATGATCATACTTGAATTTAGTGTTTGCGTGTGTGTGTATCTGTGTTTCTGTGTGTGTGTATCTGTGTGTGTTAATGACGCAGTTGTTCAGAGGCATGGCCCCTCAAACCCTTGTTTAGCCCTCCTGATATGTCATCCTGGTAAATCTGGGCCAGTGAAATCACTTCACACACACCACGAATCCCCCCTCATCACCATCAACATCATCACCACCACCCTGCGCTCTGACCTCACTCACACTCCCTAAGGAGCGCCTGATTCATGATCACCAGGTGCACGGGGCGGGAGGGACTGTGTGACCTCAACTCTAAGCTCCTCGGCTCGTAATGAATGGCCTACTAAGAGACAAACACGGGCTGGATCACTTTCACGTTAGTCTTAATTCATGTTGTAAAAGTTCAACAGGTGTAGAGACGTGTACACGCCGCCGGCTGCTCTGAGATCAGTCAGAAGTTGGAGGATAATAATGACAAAATGATTATTGACTTAAGTTCGTGGTCGTTACAAACACAGGTCATGGCATTTTAGAGTTGGGCGCTATCCAAGTTTTGATGCTGTTTGAGCTCCCCATCACTTTCCCCCGGGTTTACGGGATTAACATGACTAATAAAAAATCACGCTGTAGGAGGAGCCGCTCAAATTATTCACTTATATACAATTCAGATTCTATTATTAGTATTATATGTGCCGACCTTTTTTATCCATATAATCTGAGATTTCTCTCCACTGACTCCTCCACGTTATCTCACAAGTCATGTTCAGTCGCAGCGTCTGATTTGATTGGCTGAGTAACGTCACATTTTATGATTTCTGATGAAAGCATAGTCTGTGACCTTCCTGGCCCCAATAGTACGCCTCTGAAACCACTGTTTTTTAAAATTTAATTGAACTGATACCTGTGCTATTTTTAAAACACTGCGAGATCTTGTATTACCCAAGCAGCAACCTCCAGTGTTGAAACTTGATGCTGAAGTGTAATATCCTGCAGTTCCTCAAGTGTCCACTAGAGGCTGGCTGCAGAAGCACAGGAAGTCACATACACACCCATTCTAAAAAGCCTGTTTTTACAGCAGAGATTAACATGTTTACAGCCTGGTTCAAAAAAACAAATAGCTCATGTCTCGATGGACACACACTGTATGGGGGGTGAATGTTTTGATGACTCATCCGTTTTGATTTGATGAAGGATAAGAGTTATTCACAATAAGGCGTGTAGCTGACCTGATTGACAGGTAGGCGCGGTGTAACGGTTTGTCAGGAGGCTTCAAACCCGCCTCAGCTCCAGCTCTCAGTCTGTCGTTAGGTTGACTGAAAGTTAGACTGAGACAGCATTTCCAGCATGGAGACCACCATTGATGGGACTCCAGTGCCCCCTGCAGGAACAGATGGGGGATGTCACTCAGGCTTCAAACATTCATATTTACTGTCTGTGGTATTCCCATATCGCCCAAGCCCATCGCATTGTCTACAATTATTATCAGTGACGATCCTTCTGACAAACTGTCCTCTGAGCTGAGACCAAAGTAGAGTTCAGTTTTTATGGACAGATAACTCAGCGCACAGAACCAGAGAAACTTCTGACTCAAAGTGCAGTGACACAGCAAACATGAACTCCACATTGGATTGACTGACGCAGGTCAAAACACGCACACACTAACAGCAGATATTCAACCTACAGCTGGTGGAGGGAATCCGTAGTCAGTATCAGGGTATAAACTACAATTTGTGGTCTGAAGACTGTCCAAGAGGTGACAGTGAAGGCATCATCTGCGTGTTGTTGTTGATTTCCTGGAACTGTTTGTGACTCAGTGACCGTGACATCACTGACTCGCTGGATGTTATTTTAATGATCAAAAAGGATCGAAGCTTTAAAGAAACTGAAGATCTTCAGTCACATTTTTAACCAGTGTGTCTGATGTTTTTGATGATAATAAACAGGAAAGTACCCAGGTTCTATTTTTATTGCTGTGGTATCAAACGGGTATCAATGTCTTTGAGCAACATCCCAGAAATACTGAACCTTCACATGTTGATTGTTTACTTCTGTTATGTATGACGGTGTGTAACTGTGGCTGTCAATCACAGAGTCGGCCAATCAGAGCACATCTAAATTAGAGCGGTCTGTTATGTAATCCTCCTCGCTCTTTGTAACCTTCTCTCCTGTAGTCGAGGAGGACCTCTGGTCTCTCTGTCATCGAGGGCGACCTTCACTAGAGGAAGTCGCGACCCCAACTTTGCCTCTGGTCACTACTCCCCCTGTTGCCATGGACACCCTGGCAGAGAGGGCTCGGTGTATAAATAGCCGACAGCCTCCATCAGTGTTGGGTTTCAGGAGCAGCTGCTCACAGACAGACAGATGGACCGACCACACCTGTCTCACTGTTGGTCCATTTGTCTGTCTGTCAGACGGGAGGTCTACAGGGTGAGGGGGGGGATCTGAAGCCTCGGTGAGATGATCTTCTAACTCATTGGTTCCCAACCTGGGGTCCAGGCCCCCCTAGAAAGAGCACCAAATATCTCATGGGTTCTCTATGCTGTGAAGTTTAACTTAAATTATGACTCGCTTACTGGAAGGGTTTACAAAGTTCTGTCGAAAAATCTGTCTCACTCAAATTTAACAAAAAAATATCAGCTTACTCACCTGCATTTCCACAGTCTACGTCAGCGCCACAGATTTGCACTGTCCGACTGTTTGTGCCCTGTCCCACTGGAGCATGAACTCAGCGGAGCACAGCCACGAGCAGCTGTACTCAACGGGTTCACAAGATCACAGGAGAACTAAAAACATGCAAACAACATGTTGCTTTGTCTTTCTGAGGATGATCTGTTGTTCACTCGGTGCCTGTTTTGACATCATGTTGATAAAGTGATGGAAAATACGATCAGGAGTCTGTATGTTGTGTCTTATTTTGAAATTGGCCGGATGCTCTGTGCGTTTCCTTGTCTGACTTCCTGTCCGTGTCGTTTTATTCTGCTCAGCTTGACGCGTTGTAGAAATAGGAGCATTGACTAGAGTGGCAGCGAATGTCGCCGCAGTGCGCCTCACTGACAGGCCGCGGTGTGCATGGACTATGTGGAAATTGGCAATAAGTCATCCACACTCGTAATTTATTGCATAAGCAACATATCACCTTCTTTCTAACGTCAGATCTTCTGTCCAACTTATCAACTCAAAGCTGCTGATGAAATCATCTCGAGGGTAACTCCTGTTTGTCTGTGAGGGTAGTATGAAAACACCATAGAAGAAGAGCGTTCTGAAATCTCCCACAGCGTGACATGATGCATTTTTAATCCTCAGTTCTGTGTGTGTGGCCGTTTATCCACACGTCTGTGTTGAATAATCCCCGAACAGAGAAACACCTTCAAAGAGGAGCGCTGATGTTTCTACAGAAGCTCGACTAAAAAATGAAACAGATGAAGAGTGTGTTTACCTCTCAGGTTCACACAGGATTATATTAAGTTAAAGACCAATCAAAGCTCAGCGTCAGGTGTACAGCTAAGCAGCTGCTCAGCGGCTTATTAAAATAAACCGCCTGCAGACACCGGGAGCTATGACATTTGTTTCTCTTTTCAGCTGACTCTCAAAAATATTTAGATGAATTCTAAAACGAAGTGAAATCATCGGCCACTGATCAGAGGTTAACTTTATCGCCTTTTCCACCAAGCGGTCCGGTTTGGTTCAGTACGGTTTTGTCGGTAAACCCTGATCTTGTTTGTGTTTCCACAGCCGACCGTCCCCTTACTTAGAAAGCGAGGTGTAAGCAGGATGGCGATAGACGTGTCAGCTTCATAATAGCGTGACATCATAGCAGCGTGACACAGAGTAGCATGGCAATAAATTCAAAGTAGAAGAAGAGCACGTAACGGTTAACAAAGGGCAATAATGGAGGTCATCCAGCAGAGGTCTGCACCTCTGAGGTCATCCATGGGGCGGAGCTCCACGCTGGCATTAGTCGCAAATAATTAAAAACAGCCTTGAAGTTACTCTTTCCAAATCCACTGGATATTTAAACATGGTGGTTTGTCCTTTATTAGCTCTGACGCACAGGAAGTGACGATTACTGTGTCGATCAATCAACGGACTGCAGTGTGTCTAGCTCCGCCCTTTAGGGTCGGATCAGGACGCTTGTCAACCCAACAGAAGGGTAGTAAAAAAGCAAGATGGTACGAACAGTTATTTTGGTACTATTCCAAACTGGTGAACAACACCTGGTTGAAACGAGGTTTTAGAAACTGAAGAAAATGTGTAAACATCTGGAGTAATGAATGTAAACATCTGGAGTAATAGATGTAAACATCTGGAGTAATGGATGTAAACATCTGGAGTAATCTGACATCTGCATGTTTGAAATTAACCTGAGGTATCTCTCAGGTTGTGCTCAACAGGTGGGATGTTTGGGGCGGTTTTGGAGCATGAAGCGGTTTGATCTGTGTTACTGCTAAATATAAAGATTGTTCTGATGGATGACAACAAGAATAACTCTGTTTCTCTCTCTCTCTCTTTCTCTTTCTCTCCCTCTCTTTCTCTCCCTCCCTCTCTCTTTCTCTCTCTCTCTCTGTGTCTCCAGGCGAGGATAGCGTTCCTGCAGGGTGAGAGGAAAGGTCAGGAGAACCTGAAGAACGACCTGGTTAGAAGAATAAAAATGTTAGAATACGCTTTAAAACAGGAAAGGTAAGAGACTGATGCTGCTTCTGATTTTCTTTGTTTGGAGGTTTTATCACATTACATTTTGAGCGATCTTCACCTGATGTTGCTCCCAGTGAAAAGTCTGTGCTCAGACCAGTTATCGTACCGCTGAGTGATCCGCTCGACTTTTTGTGCTGATGGGAAATCCCGAGTATCCCGGTTCTGATCATATTCAGGATCTGGAGTTTACCTGCACACAGAGAACCCTGGTTCTTCATCTCCCTGTAGACATGATACATACATACTTGTGTGATGTTTATGCCGGGCTCAACATTATTAAACAACAACACAGTGTTGTAGATATAGGGTCTTCATCTCATCACAGCAACAGGAGAGTAACAGCAAGTAAGATGCTCTTGTTGCCGCCGCCGGCATGTTTGTTTTTCTGAAACGTCATTTTGCTGAGGCCGTGCTTGTACTAATAGTCGTCAGCTACCAGACTGGGCGGACTCCGGATTTTAAATCAAGAGCTGTCAAATTTAGATGAATTCATAATTAGATTTTTATCCCCCGGTTACGACCACAACCTTCCCGGTGTTACGGTCTAAGAGAGTGATACGCACACAAGATGATGATTTTTCAGAGATATTTATGCTCTTGGTCTTGACTTGGCCTCGATCCCTATGTGTCTCGGTATCTGAGCACTCTGATCTCGGGTATTTATTGGTATCGGACGGTTAGTGCTGCCTTGACTACAAAACGATCTGTGATTAGTTTTCTTGTTTAGCTGAACTTTCTTCATGACTGATTTCTCTCTTTCATCATATTTTCTTCTGTTTTCTCGTGTTAGTAAATGATGCATCGTATTCTGTTTCTTTCTCCTCAGAGCAAAATATCACAAGTTAAAATACGGGACAGAGTTAAACCAAGGAGAGATGAAAATGCCAAGCTTTGAATCAGGTGAGAAGGAGGCGGATTTACCTGTGGTTCACCTTTATTTTGAAAATACTCAGTTACACCCTCACCTTCCTCCTCCCTCCTCTTAAATCTCTTCTCTGCAGCTTTGACCTC